>NC_048431.1:8807011-9107011 GCF_004353265.1 Vitis riparia | reverse complement strand
ATGATTTTTTAATATACTTCACAGAAAGTACCCATTTTTTTTATAAAAAAAAAAAAGTAATACTTGTCCATTTGGTTTTGGAAGATGAATCAGATAAGTTTCTGATGTTCAATCTGAATTTAACGAGTTTCTGATTCTTCACACATAGTCAAGTGCTGATATAATTTTTAGCCTTCTAATTAGCACTGCAAATGCATTGACAATTTGAAAGCAGCATGATCAAGCCTGAGTAGCTTTCCTCCCAACATTTGAATATTGATTGGGGTTTAACTATGATAAATTTCTAATCAATTACTGTCATTCTCATGTCTGACTTCAACCTGCCTAGTCATCCAATGCAGCATACAGTTAGAAACATGTATATTGGATTATCAATTAGATCATCTAGCCATAAAATATTAAAAGATAAACAATGATACATCCTTAGATGCGAAATAACAAATAATAATGAAACTATATCATCCTCAACATGTATATAATGTAACTAAAATGCCACAGCACTTACCCTTTTTGTACTATCCTGCAGGATTCTCTCCTCTTCACTCTGAAAAAAAGAAATGAAAACTTCATTCAAAATCAGCTTAAAATAATGCAATTTCATTTAACAAATTCCTAGAGGACTCAAGTTCAAGAACAACCACCATCAACAGAAATGCAGAAGACAGAGGCTTTAACAAACACACCTGTGTAGTAATGGGATAAAGAAACAGCACAGCAAGGACAGGCTTTGGAACAATTGCTAAGAGTTCTTCATCCAGACCATAAACATCATAACACTCTGCTTCATCTTCCGAAAGTCCAAGACCCCAAAGGAACTGCACCATGACCAAAAGGGTAATTCAGTTGCGTCCATGAAGCCAACTACTTATCCAAAATTTCCATCATGGTTGATGCAACTCATTATTTTTCACTTTTGTTGGAAGGTACGATGACTATCACTATTTAACTTAATTTACAAAGTGGCAGTGCAACATCAATTGGGAGTATATCAAATCTACAGGTTTTCTTAACTCTACTTGTAGAAGAAGTACGATTAATCATAATCAATTGCAGCGGGATCAAAATCACATCTAAAATTTCTTTATTCAAACTCAACAATCATTTAATTTTCAAAAATGAAAATCAATCAAATTAGCAACATTTAGATCTTCCTCTAATCACTGTAAATCTATCATCCAAGAGAAGACAACGGTCATCGATGTACAAAAAAAAAAAAAAACGAGCATAATTTCCCCCCACCAGATTTCAAAAAACCTAAAACTCTCGGTCCTGTTCCCTCGAAAATAAAGCAAAAGCAAAGGAAAGATAACTTCTTATCTCTTCTGCTGCTTTTTCTCCGAAAGAAATGAAAAACTCAAGATCAAGGAATCAAAATATGGTATTAAGCTCATTCAAAAGACCATTCAATTTGAGAAAACACAACTTCTACGCCAAATTCCAGAAAAAAGAACGGTAAGCCTGCTTTTGGAGTTCGAGAAAACTGAGAAAAAGCAAGGAAAAATACACTCAATCCTGATTTAGTTCACTGCGAATGCAAAAACTGAGGTTCAAAATTTGAATTTCTCCTTTTAGTCTCCATTTTCTCAGTAACCAAACAGAGAGTAGTCTGAGATAGAAAGTGAAACCTGGTTCATAACATCGGGGTTAGCTTCGAGAGGAAGCCACTTCTTAGCAGAAGGACTTTCATCTGGTGTTGCCATCACCTTTTTCTCTTTTCTTCTTTCTCGCAACGAATCGTATACCAAATCGCTGTTTGATTTGAAAGAAATGTGGCAGAAGCGTGTTTTATATATAGGCTTTCGGTCGGTCGAAGTCCCACCCTGTACGGCTCTCTGCTTGGTCCGGGCCGGGCCTACCCTTCTTTGAGCTAAACGTGGGCCGGGCTTCCACTTTTCAGGCCATTGTTAAATGGCCTATTATAAATATTTAACTTCTAAATTATTTTCAAATATCCCCCATTAATATTTTAATCAAATTAAGAATATTTTTTTTCTTATTATAGCAATATTATTAATATTCTAGCGTAACTATTTTTATAATTTCATTAGAGTTTTATTACTTGGGTTTCAAATTTCAATACTCCAAATTTTTTAATGCAAAGAAAAAATGAAGTATAAATTTAATATATAGCACAATAGAGATCAAATTCATGGTTATCTTAGAGATATTTGGAAAGAGTAAAAAACAAATGTGTGGGAAAATTAAATGTGACTTTTAATAAGATATGAATAATTAGGATTAGTCTTAATTGCATCCTACCACCCTACCATGATATATTCTTTGGTTAGAGAGGATACTACCATTAATTTGGTGCTCATTATTTACTATTCTACAAGTTGTTATATGTATTTTTCTCCATAAAATCAATATTTTAAAAATCAGATCGGTATTTAAGTCAAAAAAATTATCGATTCACGGTTCATCAATTGGACCAATGAACCACGATCAAACCGATGACATCATAAATTTATAATTTAAATGTTATAAAAATTAAAAATAATTATAAAAAATAATGTATTCTATCAAAATTTCAACATCTCCAATATAATATCTTATATTGTATCATAGATATCATATGTGATATGTACACATTCAAAATTTTCTTACGTCCTCAAGAGGATGAAGTTGGACTCAATATTTGAATTGTCAACTTTTACAAATTTGGTGCATTGTACCCATGCAACCTCCACTATTCATTTAATAATCATTTTCATATTAAAAATAAAGGAAAAAATTTAGTAAGTTTAAAGATATAATAATCTAAATTTTAAGATACAATAATAAATATTAAGTAATGAAAATTAATAATCACACTAATTAATTAACTTTTACTTCATTGAAGTATATTGTGTGAAGCATAAACAAATTCTCTTCCAAAACTTTCTAATCTGTCATGAAAAAACCTTAATTCATTCATCACTTTATGTTTGGTTTTTGTAGTGTTTTTATCAATAACATCCATGATACCTCTAATAATCCTTGGCTTGTCACAAAAGTTTTCTTGATCATATTGGAAACATGGATTCAACCGATAAGTTATTGCATAAATGTTTTTGCTTAGTTGTTGATTTCATCGCTATTTTATGATTTGTGTGTAAGGTTTATGTAATCTTTGGTTATAATTATATAGTTTCTTAATGCCCAAATGAACCCTATACAAGTTTTCATACCCATACTTCATTAAAGATATTACATCATAATCAACAATGTGTAATAAGCATACAAATGGAGCCAAGCTTCATAACCACGAAACAATCATTCCAAAATTTATCATCTAATATAATAGAAACTACAATTTTTTTTTTTTGTTATCCTTCAAATATCTAAAGCCTACAAAAAAAACTTGTTAGTAACAAAAGCTTCCAAATCATATTTATGATAATGGAGACTTTTTAATGTAATGATGTGGTAGCCAAGTGAGTTGCTCCAAGCCTTAAAAATTTTTGTCCATCCATAGATTGTCACTTTTGAGACATGTCTTGCAAGTTTAGCCACATGGTATAATTTACCAAAATCCTTAAAAATCAAATTAATACAATGAAAGAGACCAATTAATGTGTTTATATTTTTTAGAAATCATTATTCCCCTATCCATATAATTTGTTGTGTCATCAGTGACCATATAAACTATATTCCTTAGACTAACCTATTCAACTATCTCCTTAAATAGTTGAAATAAATTAGTTTAATTTTCTCAATATTTAAAGCATTAACGGATTTCATAAATGTTATTTCTTGGGCTCAATAAAAAAGGAAATTGATGAATGTTCTTTGTCTATTATTTGTTTAACCATCACCTCTTATTATACATCTAACTTTTGCCCAAATTTCATGATAAGAAATCACAAGTTGGACCCTTATATCCAAGACCAAATGCAACTATAACGTCTAACATCGGTTTGAAGTAGAAGAAGTTCATAGTATTAGTAGGAATACATACATTATAAAAGAATCTTCTAATAGCCATGTCTACTCTCCAAACAACTTATTTATCGACTATTACACTCTTAATTGAAGGTTGAACTCCTTGAGTACTTCTTGGTACAAAATACTTATCCATTAATTTTTTTTTTCTTTTTTCACTACTTATCATTATAGAATTTTGCGTTTCATCTACCTTTTCTTCATATCCTCGTATATCTTCTTCAAACTATGATATATTAGGGTCATATGGATGTTCATATTCATAAGTCTCTTAAGCCATATTTTTAGATTTCACAAACTCTTACAAATAATTTTTCATTTGAAATGTAACATCAGGAGAAATCGATTTACATGATTCAATATTATCTCTCTTTTTAACAAGATGTTTTATTCTATGAATTCCCCCCACCTTTCACAACTTTTTTGCAATACAAACTCATGAGAGCTTTCTTTCAATTTATATATATTTCTTCATAAACATTTTCTCATGGAGAGTCATTGATGCCTTTAATTGATTGTGAATTTGTGGTTGAATTTTGAGTAGATGATGGTATTAAGTTTGATTCCATTTTTCTAAGACAAAAAGTAAGCAATTTGTAAAAAAAGTTAAAATTTAAATAATCGATAAAAAATAAGTAAAAAGTATGCTTTTGAAAACAATAAAGACTAGTAAAGCAGATATCTTAGGGTTCAAAGGAAAATACAATAAACTAGAAAATTTATTTTAATTGAAAAAAATGATCAAATTATTGAATTTTCATTTGCCATTATTAATTTTCTAAATTTGTTCTCAAACTCTTTGTAATTTTTAGAATAATAAAATCAAGTTTCCATTTCCTTCATAAATGCATAATTCAATAATTGTATACTTGTATAATTGATTAATTTTAAAAAATCATAGTATTAATTTTTTATAGATGTATATTTTATTTATTGATTGCTTTATATTAAATTTTTCATTAGTTTGTACTTTTGAACAACTTGGTTGATACGTATTGTAGCTTTAAAACTTTGTTGTTACTTATAGGACATGTACTAGAATGATTTGAAAAGGATATGATGTTTTTTAGCAAATTAGTATCCTTAATATTTTCAAAATAGGCGTAGTTATTTTTATTTTATACTCAAAAAAATAGAAAAACATGTTTAACAATCACAAAGTAAAAAATAATTTTTTATTTTTAAAAGGAGAAAATAAAAGTATTTATTATAATTATTTTTTAAAACAATTTTCTGTTATTTAAAATAAATTCAAAAACATCTTTTAATTGTTTTTTTTCTACTTGTTTTTTGAAAACTATTTTAGAAAATAATTATTTTTAAAATATATTTTAAAACATTAAAAACAAGTTAAAAGTTTTCAAAATATCATAGAACAAGTTTTAAAAACCATATTTAAAAACTATTTTTAAGAACTGTTTTAAAAAATAGTTATTAAGGTGTTTTCAAATAACTTTTTTTTTAATGGTTTTTTTTAATTATTTTTGCTTATAACTATATATAAAAAAATTAATTATATGAATATAGAAAAAAAATATTGTATATAAAATTTATTTTCAACAAATATTAAAAAACATGCAAAAGAGATTAACAATATTTTATTTCACAAAACATTAAAAAATGGTTTTTAAAATATGTTTTCAACAACCGTTTTTTAAAATTGTTTTTTGAAAACACTTCCCAACGAGACTCACCGGACTCGGCGATTAACCGTTACATAAAAGTAAAACCAACCCAAAACAAAACCAGGAACTCCAAATCGGGTTGGGAGCTAATCCATAATCCATAGGGTGGGAAACTGGGGGCCCACTGGAGTTGGGAAGCAAATGCCAAACGAGAGAGGCCGAACCCAAAGGACAAAAAACACATGGCCAGAGAATGGGGGGAAGTTGACATTTATGGATAAATGCAAATAACAAACAAAATATTTGGACTCTTTGACTCCCTTGAGATGCGTGATTTCCATTGGCTGGCGTTGACCTGGCAGTTGACATCACTCTTTTTTCTTCCCCCATCATTTCGACTCCTGCACTCACGACCCGCTTACTGGACATTGTTTGTTACCTTCGTTTCTTGGATTCAAAACTCATTTCCCTTCATTTTTTTTATTAAATAATTTGAAAATATACAATATTTTAATTGATTTTCTCTCATATAAAAAATTATTTTTCTTAATTTTTTTTTTCTTTCCTTATTATTCTTCAAAATAAAATATATATAAATTTTTTTTTTAAGATTTTAATAAATTTAGTTTCAAGTTTTAAGATTATTTTAAAAAATAATTATACTAATACAAAGAATAATTGAAAATTAAACATAAAAATTGTTTTTTAAAAATATTAAAAACATTTTTAAGTTATTCGCACATGTTTTTATTTTAAAAAAAATAACACCGGTAACTACAAACACTAAGAGCAGAATATCCCAAACAAGAAAAATGTGGTGGAGGTATCGTGCATTTCACAGTAGGTCGATGGCAAGTGAAGTGAAGCCAATGGAAAAAATATCCGAGGAGTTAGGTGAAATAATTGATGAAGAAATGGCAGCATGCATGCAGCAAAGAATATAATTGAATTGAAAGGGCATAGAGCCATAGACCCTTTGGTATATTCAAGTAAACTCAGTACCGCTACGATTTTTAGGTTTTAATGTGTTGAGACCCAAAATACATTTTTGAAGAAAAAAAGAGTGAGAATAGTATCCTCTCGAGATATTTGTGAAAATAGTCTTTTTTTATGTGGATATTTTTTTTTAGTATGATAAATTACCATTGGTGACGGTGATTTTAAAAATTTTAGAAATACCATAGTCACATGCTATGATTTTACAATTTTTTTCAGAACCATAATTACTAATTGTGATTTCGAAAATATTTTTAAACCACATTATGTTTCAATGGTTAGTATTATAATTTTAAAATTATTTTAATTTTTTTTATCATAATAGCTATAAAACCATAGTTAATAATTATGAGTTTAAAAATATCCTGAAACAGACAACGGTTTCACAAATGTCTTAAATCAAAACTCGTTATAATTTTTAATAGTTAGTATTGTTATTTAAACTTTTTTTTATAACCATAGTTAGTAACTATGGTTTAAAAAATATCATTTAAACCGTACCGTTATAATTTTCCACCGTTGCATTGTATTGTTAGTTTAAAATTATTTTGAAGATTATGCTTTTTAGAATATTTTTAAAACTACAATTATTAACTATAATTTTATAGTTATTATGGTAAAGAAGATTTTAAAAATAATTTTAAAATCACAATATTAACCATTGAAAGTTGAAATCGGGTATGGTTTAAAAATATTTTTGAAACCATAATTAGTAATTATGATTCTAAAAAAAATTATAAAACCAATTTATAATTATGATTTTAAGGATATTTTTGAAACTTTTAAAACCATTTCGTTATGAATGAAGGTTTTTTACCCTAAAAATAAAATTCACGTGGATAATAATTACGTGGATAGAAAACACTATTGTGAAAAATATTTCGGGAGGGACACTATTCCCACTAATATTTTTTTGAAGAATTATTTTAGACTTAAACTCAATTTTAACGTGAAAAGGGAGGGTCAATCGGAGAGATACACGGAGACTGTTTTGGGAGGGGCACTATTCCCACTATTTTTTTTTTGGAAGGATTATTTTGGAATTAAACTCAGTTTTAACGTCAAAAGGGAGGGTCAACCAGGTCTCCCACAGAGATACACAGAGACTGCCTATGGTTTCGTGCCCTCAACTACTGCTATCTCTCACTCAATAACAATTTCGTGCCCTCAGCTACACTCAATAACAATACCAATATATAATTCTGTGGGTTCTACACTCATGAGTCATGACCACTATAAATAGCTAGGGTACCCGCATTGACCACAAGCATTCAGTATACTCAGCACTACCTCTTGGAAAAGCTTGTTGTTAAAGGTGTAGTAGTGCTGATGGGGTTTTGCTCTCTCTCAACCTTGGCCATGGCTGATAGGCATGGTGAGGATTCTCCATACTTTGCTGGTTGGAAAGCCTATGATCTCAACCCATATGACCTACTCTACAACCCATCTGGGATTATTCAAATGGGTCTTGCTGAGAATCAGGTAATTGATAATTAATTTCTAGCTGGTAATGTATTTTTGTGAGAGGGGTTGGGGATTGAATTAGCTTTTGTGTGCCTTTATAGGTTGGGACTGACCTATTAGAAGAGTGGCTGGAGAAGCATTCTGATATCCCTACATGGAAGGGCACTCTCACAAGCTTCAAGCAAACTGCACTGTATCAGGATTACCATGGCCTAGCTAATTTTAGAAAGGTAATAATCAAATGTGATGTTAATGGTGTCTGGCTTGTGAAGATGTTAAATATTGTGGATTAATAATGTGATGCAGGCACTAGCTAACTTCATGGCAGAAGTGAGGGGAAGGAGAGTGAAGATTGATCCAGATATGATTGTTTTAACAGCCGGTGCCACCGCCGGCAATGAAATACTCACATTTTGCATTGCTGACCCCGGAGAGGCCTTGCTTGTCCCAACCCCATACTATCCAGGGTAAGCCTTTGCATATATTTCTGCATGAGTGATATATCCTCTCATATGGATTCAGTGCCTTAACTTTTTTTTGTTTTGATTTTTCTTTTCCAGGTTTGATAGGGATTTGAGGTGGAGAACTGGAGTGGATATAATACCAGTGAAGTGCTATAGCTACAACAACTTTGAAGTCACACTCCCAACCTTAGAAAAAGCCTACCAAGAAGGGTTAAGCAAGAAGCAGTCCATAAAAGCTATTCTCATAACCAACCCATCAAACCCTCTAGGCCTCACCATTTCCCCTCAAACCCTCACCAAGATACTCGACTTCGCTGCTGAAAAATCTCTCCATGTCATTTCTGATGAAGTTTACGCTGGAACTGTGTTTTCTTCTCAGCCCTTCACTAGCATACTTGAAATTGTCCAGAGCTCAAACAAGTATGACCCGGAAACAGTCCATGTCGTTTATAGCCTCTCCAAGGATCTTGGCCTCCCGGGCTTCCGAATTGGCGCTATCTACTCTTCAAACCCCAGAATTATCACTGCATCAAGGAGAATGTCAAGCTTCTCTCTCATATCCTCCCAAACCCAGGTGCTGCTAAAGTGCCTTCTTTCCGACTCTGGATTTATCGCAGAGTATCTTGCTACAATTAAGGAGAGACTGAAAAGGCGACACGGGGAATTCAAGAGGGGGTTGAAAGAGATAGGAATCGATTCCTTGGAAGGTAATGCAGGTCTATTCAGCTGGGTTAACTTGAGGAATTTATTGGTTTGTGATAATTGGGATGGAGAAATGAAGCTATGGAGAGTAATTCTTGAAGAAATCGGCTTGAACGTGAGCCCAGGATGCTCATTCCACTGCGAAGAACCGGGATGGTTTAGGGTTTGTTATGGGAATATGAGCGAAGATGAGATGAATGTTGCTCTAGGCAGGATAAAGGCATTCATGTCGGCTGGTCGAGCACAAGAAATAGCAGTACTATCCATGGGGAAAACTGATGCATTGGCGGCAGCGGAGGGGTCCAGTGGGGTTGCGGCCGCAGCCTGCACATCACTTGGGTTGGATGCAGGTGATCTACAACCAGAGCCACTTGCTCACTGAAATATGATGCCATGGTCTGAGATGTTAGTTGATCTGCATAGCTTATCCGTTTGTTTATTTAACTAGTATATTTTGGCACTCAGAATCTGTCTTTGTGAAGAAGGCTTGGTAGAGTGATTGTTTTGTAGTGAATGTCAATAGTTTGTGCTCTTAGATTCTTTGTGCATAAAAGCGCTGCAGAAGAGGGTTGGCATATTTTATTTTATTTTATTTTAAATTTCTGAAGACTGAGGAGCATCTTCTTCCTGAGATAAATGGTTTAGTTGAGATTGTGTGGACCAGCTATGTCTTCCTTATGGGCACTGAAAAGGTGTTTGAACTTCTTCTGCTTACAATAACATATTCACAGGAGATCACATGACCGCAGTGTGGGCATCTCCCCTCAATCTGAATGCCAATATCACCCCCATAACTTCACCAAGATGATGGAACAACAAGCCCTAGCTTTGTCCCTCCAACTATCTTTTGGTTTCTAGTGATGTTAATTAATTAACTCAGCTCACCATTTATCTGTTAAACCTATACCCGTATATGGACAGACAAAATTTGGATTTATATCCAACAAAACAAATGGGAAAATGTAAATTACAGAGAGATGATTCAATCCCATAACCTCCTATAAAACTAAGCTATGATAACAAATGGGGAAAATAGCTTGAACCCATGACCCCCGAAAGCACCAAAATCTGATAACAAATGGGGGAAAATGCAAATTATGGAGAGATGACTTAAACCCATGACGTCCTGTAAAACCAAACTTTAATGCCATGTTGAATTACTAATTTTCCTAAAAAGGTATTAAAAGAATGAGAAAAAAAATCTATAACATAGGGTTTGCCCACATAAAATGTAGATGGTTTTGCTTGTGGCTATTGTTTTTGGGTATATATGTGTTGTATGTTATAGTATTATAACATTTGGATGTAAGTCTCCCTAGATATATCCCCGAGTTATTCGGATGTCTACCATTGAGTTAATCTAAAGTTTTTTAAAATCTATTTTAATAATGACAAAATAAAGGATTAGAAAATTATATAAATTGAAAAACATTTTTGGAAGCTCAAGCATAATTTAAAAATCTTGATCATGCTCCATTTTAAAAATGTTTTTCATCCTAAATTTCTATAAGTGGGCCTTCAAATACAAAAATTTTGTGAGATTTATAGGCTAAATTGATAAAAACCTATTGTTTTTAAAGCGTTTTTCAATCCAAAAAGGTTTCCAAAGTAAAAAAGAAGGGCACATAACCATCCGGAGATGATCATTTAGTGCATGAAAGTTCACATCTTAAGACTTTCTAGTATAAGCAATTGATTGGCCAGTAAACCATTCCCATACTTAGAAGGGTACGTGCACAATTTAGGGCAACAAGCAGTGCCCATCGGTTGAGTTGCTGATCAATTGCTTGGTCAATATAAGCGTGCAAGAGTTTGACCGGCCATTTAGTCTCTCAATGGTCACTTGCAAGCTTATGGACATCATTTCTAAATCTTTCAACTCTTGAATGTTAATTCTATCGATTATTAAGAGTTTTTAATAATACTCCTCATGTGCATTTATTTCAAAATTTGCAAATTTTCCTTGATTTCACCTTTGAGTCTAACTACTTTCTTCTTTGTGATATATTCTAAGCCAACTCTTATAATCTATCACTTGTTGTATCTCTAGCTCTATGAGACACGGTTTTCAAAGTATTTGGGAGAATACTTAAAAGCATTTGAAGAGTTTTAGTTAAAGAAGTTCTTGCTATATATATAGTGGAAAAACCTCCGAATTTAGGAAGAAGTTGGAGTGAGTAGACGTAGCTAGGTAGTTGTCAAATTATTATAAATCTTTGTTCACAGCTTCTCTCTCTCATGCTTATTGTTTACTTTATTGTGCTACTATTCAATTAAGCTCTTTAAATGTGTAGTGAATTCTAGCATGTTTAAAATTTGACCAACACCCAATTAGCAATCTTCTTGATATGTATAGTCAAAGTAGGTTAATTAAACTTCACTTAAACATGGATATCCATCCATTTATGAAAAATGTGAATAAAGTCTTTCTTACTCTACTTTTTGACAAAGGTATGCACTTGGATAATTGATTATTTCACTTCTTTTAGAAGAAAGAAGGTAGTTTTCTCTATCATAATAATTGTGCTTAGACGATCCTTCAAAGTCGTTACCCTTATTAACACGATATCTTGATGCCAACACACATGTATGAGTTGGAAGCAGGGTTTAAAATGGACTTTACATCGAGTTTTTCAAAACTAATTCAAGGTTCTTTGTTTGATAGTTAGAGTTAAGCTTATTGAAGTGGGATAGACATGAGCTCATTTTGATCACAATGAGAGATAGGAAATTATAGTGATTTGTGACACATATCATCTTTAAAGGCTTTTGCGTCATCTTTGAATGATTAATTAATATAAAAGTGACTATTTTCTAGCACTCTAAGAAGACTCAATTTTTTTACCAAATGAAATTCTTGATCTCTTTGACTTGATCCTACTATCTCTCTTTCTAATTCCATTGTCTCTAACGTTGTTTCACTCTCTTCTCAAACTCTTAAACTTCACCTTCACATTTAATTGATGTTCTACTATAGTTAAGAATCTGATTTCAACAAGCTTCATGTGTTAATTTAGGATTATATTTTAAAATTATTTTTTTATCTATGATAAATAGTTTGATGTTGATTAAAATTAACTTATAAGTTATTATTTGAATCAAAGGAAACTGAATTTATAAATTCTCTATTATTTAATTAATGGTCTTTCTATTTGTTAAACATAAGAATTAAAATCATCAAATTCATTAACCTATTCAAGGAAAAATGAGAATGAAAATAAAATATTCATTCTTGTTCTTTATTCCTGGATACCAAACATTGTCTTAATTTATTTTATCTTATTTGCCTATGATAAAATTGACCTGTCGTGCCTAGATACCAAACATTCCCTTAATACATTCTATCTTATATCATTTGCCTATAATAAAATTCACCTATATATATCACTATTATTTTATGATATATTTTATAAATATTTTTAGTTTTTTTTTTAACTAAAAGTTCATCTATTTTTTTTTTACAAATGAGTGATATAGAAAAGAGAAGAAGATGGAGGATAAGAATAGTTTTATGGTTTATGGGTGAGTACGTACATTTAAACTTCTAGAGCATATATAGAAAAATAGTATACATGAACTTTTAGAGTGTACATGGAAAAATGGATGGATGATATATTCAACTATTTATCCTATTCTATATTTAGTTGGATACGATAAAATAAAAGTGATGATATAATTTATTTTATCTTATCGTCAAACAAATATGAAATATGATATTTTATCTTATTTCATATCCTATACCATGTGATATCTAAGCCCAAATATGACTTAAAAAATATAAGATATAAAATTACAAAAGTATATAACCATTATTTCCTTGTATTTTATTTTTAAAGTAGGCTTTTAATGTACCACATTTGAGTTCTGTTTATTTGATTAATAGGATCATTTAAGGCATTCATTTTGAAGAATGACCTCCCTCTTTTAAAATATGAAATACAATTTTTTTGGATAAAAATACTCTTCAATAATTTTTAAATTCCAATCTCTCATCATATATATATTATCTTTTAATCAAATATTTCTTTAAGTTACAATTTAATAAAGATATCAACAAAACCCCAAATATTTTTGGTTGAGAAAATCCAATTACTTATCCAATATAATTTGTAAATTAACCACATTTTGCAAGCTCTCTATTGAAATTAAAATACATAGATGATTAGTTCATTTCACTATTTTTTGTAAGGTATTTACTTCTAGCAATTAAAAATCCTACATTAATTGCTGCTTTAACTATTATTGAGGTTGATAAGATTATGAATAATAAAATGGATACTAAGTAATGTCATTGAATTACATTTAAACTGTGTTTGTCACTTACTCAAAGTGCTTTTAATAGAAGTGTTTTCTTTAAAAATTTTTTTAGAAAAATTGTTTTTTTAGAAAACATTACAAACGATTTTTTAATACTAGCTAGAAGTGATTTTTTTTTTTAGATTTAAAAAGTGTTTCTTTATTTATTTATTTTTTTTCAAAAACACTTTTTTGGCTAAAAACACTTCATAAAATTACTATGAAATGAACTCTTAGCTTACTTCTTCCTTTAATTTTTTGGTTTTCATAGGTGATGTTACATTTATATTTTCAAGTCCTATTATTTATAATCTAATAATATTTATTTATATTTTTATACCTTAATTAATTTCATTTGCTTATTGTTTTTATATATCCTAATTCTTATTTTTATGTATATAAAAAAAACCTCAATTAGACCGACATACATAACGATGACGATGACGATGACTATGATGACGCTAAGTTGTAAAACTTTTTATTGAAGTTAATGATCATAATCATGATGAATTGTAATATCTATCATTTGAGATGAGAATGAAAAGTGATGATGAGTTGTAAAATTTTTCCTACACAAATATTGAATCCATATGTATTTATGTAATTAAAGATGATGAGTTGTAAAATTATTTAATTTTACCATTGTTCACCATCATCTAAAATCAAGACTATATATGTATTTGAGTAATTAAAGATGATGAGTTGTAAAATTATTTAATTTTACAATTGGTTACCATCATCTAAAATGCAGACTATGTATTTGTGTAATGAAAGTTCGATTTATAAAATTTTTACATCTCATCATATTTAATTACAAAAATACGTGTGGATTCATTTGCATATGAAAAGTATTCATTCTCATATGTGTTTTTGTAATTAAAGTTCGATTCATTTACATATGAAAACTTTGCATAAAGATATAATCGTGTTAATAATTAATCATCTTTTTGCTAAAAATAAAACAAAAAAACATTTGTAGAAGGAATCCAAATGCTTAATTACTCTCCCCTCTCATATTCTTGAATTATTTACCATTTTTAATCCAATTGAAAATATTATGGTTATGTTTGGTTCCCGAAAAATTTAAACAAAAATGTAAGGGAAAGAAAATAGAGATTAAAAGTAGAAGAAAAATAAAAAATAGGTTCAAATTCAATCAATTATTTTGAATGCTCTCCAAACTTATTCATTAATTTCCCTCCCTTATACAAAGATTAAATAATTTAAAATATATAAATTCTTGATGAATTTTAATTAAATTTGATTTTCTTTTGAATTTTCCACAATGAAATCAAGTATTAGAAAACCATTTTTTGTAACACTTTTTTTTTTCTTTTCTTAATACTTTTCGACAATCAAATATAGTCTATATGATCGGTCGGGATGAGGGATTGAAAAGGGTTTTTCTATTTCTTTTTTTACCCATCCTTGAGAAAGGGAATAAATTCATCCGGAGAATAAAAAAAGATGAAGATTAAAAAAATTAAAAAATTAAAATTTATTTTCTCCTCTTGTCCCTAATTTTTGAGGAACCGAATAGATATTTTCCATTTTATCATCAAACAGACTAGCATAACAAAAGGGAGAACTTTTATTTGTTCCTCATTGTCTTTAGATGAACCTGTTGTATCATTTTCTATTTAATGACAGTGGATGGAGAGGGAAGAAAATCATGAAATTAGTACTAAATGGAAGTGAAATTCCATTCTCATTCCATGCTATTATGTATGCAACAAAATGCCAGGAATGAGGGACAAATGGAATAAATTCCCACTCAGCAATTCCATTTCCATCAGACAAACAAACTCATTCATTTCTTTATTAATGGACTTGGTTCCAAGCACATAATGCCAGAGAACTAATTTTTTTGTGCCATTGCACAAAGAGAATATATATTAAAATTGGAAACAACACATTTCACAATCTTGTGAGGCTTAAAACTGAATTGAGCACATCTAGAAAGAGAGCTATGATTAGTACCATAAAGGAAAATTCTCAATACTACTCAATCATGAACATTGAGCACAGGAAAATCAAACAAATCAAGATGACATGAAAGCATGAACAGGTCTTAGACAACCCTTCAAACCAAAAGATGAGAAGCCCATAAAGATAAGAAAGAACCCTTCATGAAGGCAACTTAGGAAGAGAGGGTGGTGGCTTGGTGTTGTTCAACCAAGTTTTACACCAAATAGCACAAACCCTTTGTCTGCTGCCTCTTTTTCCTTGTCATCAGCATCCATTCCATTGTTACTGTTTCCTCCCACACTGATTTCCTCTCCCATATGCTCACCAATGGCATCATTTTCCCAATCGCCACGGTCTACATCTATCATGAAAAATGCACTGTCTTCAAACTCCTCTTCAATTCCACATCTATAAAAAGAGATTGTCTCTCCTCTTTTCAGTCTTTTTGCATTGACAAACTGTTTCCAGCCAGTTGTAAACACAAAGCTCTGATTGCTCTCCCAACAAGAATATCGGAAAGTCCAAGGAATGCCATCCTTATCATAGAACATTAACTGGACAGATTCCACATCTCCTGTAATTGGCGGAAAGTACATCAGTGCATATTCCTTAGGGATGAGTAGCCTAGGGTGCTTGGCAACATCTCTTGGAGTTAGCGCCTTCTTAAAAAGTAGTCGATAAGAGATCCCTTGTTCACACATCGGGTCACTCGCATAGTTCATTATCAATGATTGATCTGCAATGAAAGTTGCAAGGTTGGATGAGTAAGACTTATCTTTAATCATTTTGAAAATCTCACCGATGGAGTAATAGCTCTGGAACATGATCTCTTGGGGGCTGTGATCAGACCAAGGGAAGTTGAGGAATGAATCTCCTTTATGGAGCTTGAGGGCTGCTGTATCATAAGCTCTAGCTGCCTCCTCTGCAGTCGGAAATGTCCCAAGCCAGACAAGCTGGTATTGGATGGAGATCCGCGCACCCCAGTTGCCACTGTGTAGCAAAACTACCCCTCTGAACCTTGAGGAGCGATGATCATTTGGTTGACTGAGGCTGAAGCTGTTGCTTGAGAATGATCTTTCTGCCACCATGCCAGCTCTTGAGTAAGAAATAGTACTATCCATCTCCAGCTCCATGGACAAGCTTCAAGAAAAACACAATTAGAGCAAAAGGAAGGAGAAATGTGATGATTTCAAAAAGAACAGTTTAGGCTTTGCCTATTTGTAATTTGATAGAGGTTTTTCTATTTAATTTGTACATGCAAATTTGCACTAATTATGGTAAACCTAAGCTATAGAGACGAATCTAGAAGATTTGCGTCCGGATTTGCCGGGGTTATACTTTTTCTTATATGTACATTAGTATAAAAAGATAGAATAGGCATTAATGGGCTTTCCATTGTGACGCCTCAAAAAGAAGTAAAATGACATGTAGAAAATGTATGTCCACTGGCCGATGTTGTACTTCTAACTTACCATAAAAAACCTTCCATACAAATTGAAATTAGAAAAAAAAAAATGAAAATTCAATAGTCTCCATGTCTTACGAGTTAATTAATAGGCATTAATGGCCTTCCCGTTGTGAAACTACAAAATGAAGTAAAATGGCATGGTAGAAAACCTATATGTCCACCAGCAGATGCTATTACTTCTAGCTTAGTAAAAAAAAATAATAATAACTTTCTAATTTTTATTTTATTTTTTTATAGGGAAATAAAGGGCTTGAATTAAAAGTGCCAAAAGATAGGAAAAAAAAACACATGAAATATATAAACAACGCCCAAAAAAACCTAAGCAATGACGAGAAGAAAAAAATCATCTCTTTACTTGACAAACAACCAATCTATGAAATCAATTAAGGACAAAGTGTGATCCTCTATATACACCCTAACCCAATTCACAAAAGTATATAAGAAAATATATTTAATTGTTTGGTTAAACCGCTCAACATTGTTGAAAACTCTTCCATTTCTTTCTATTCATAAAGTCTATATTAAACATAAAGGGGCAATCCTATACACCTTCTCCCTTTTTTACCCACAAAAGAGTTGTATCATCCTAGCAAATCCCTTCTAATTGAGGAATGTATAACTCATTGCACACCGAAAAGGGAAAATATCAAAATCCACAACATTCTAGCATTGCCACAAAACAAGAGTAGGTGGTCGGTAGTTTCCTCATCTTCTTTGCATAAGTAGCATATATTTAGGATATTCTAACCCCTCCTTTTTCAACCGGTCTATGGTCAGAATTCTGCTCCAAGATGCTTCCCAAGCAAAAAAAACTCACCCTCACAGGAGCCCAAGACTTCCAACTGATACTCCATGGGAAAGGTTCTCTAAAAGCCCTTGTGTAGAAGTAATAAAGGGGCTTAATAGAGAATTTGTTGTACTTACTATCTCTCTAGCTCATATCGTCCTCCACTTCTCTTCTCACAACCAAGGATTGTAGTTTGCGAAACAAAGCCTCCACTTCCCCCAACTCCCAATCATATTGAAAAGCGGGGACTCCAACTAGCCAAATCCCTACCCTCCTCCCAAGCTTTTGACACCCAACCATTTTTATTAAATGCCAAATGAAATAAATTGGAAAAAGCTTCTTTCAAGGTTAGTTCCTCACACCACAAATCTTTCCAAAACTTAACCCTTCTCCCATTCCCTATCATAAAGAAGAATCTACATCTTAATTCCTCCTATTCATTTCTGATGGCTTTCCACACCCCCACACCATAACCTTCTCTTATTCCTCTCAAACACCACCCCCCATCCTTTACTCCATACTTCCTTATGATGATTTGTTTCCAAAGGGACTCCCCTTCTGTTGCAAATCTCTAACTCCACTTCCTAAGTAAGGCTAGCTTTATTTAGGGCCACAAAACTACATATTCCTAGGCCACCCTCCTTCTTATCCACACAAACTAAATTCCAATTCCCCTTTTTGTTGCAAATTTCCATAACAATTGAAATTCAAAAAAGAAAAAATTGAAAGCGGAAGATAATCTATCTATTGTACTAGATTTGCTACCCATATATAGTTAGTTCGTCACCAAAAGGTTGATATAAAAGAACAGTCATGTAGATGGGTTCTTAGGATTTCCATTGCTGAAGTTTACGTACCACAATGTTAATCATGCTACTAAAATACAATTGTTTCAGTAGGGAAATTTTGTCCATGACTACCTCGTCAATTATAGTCAATAATCTCTTATATGACATTGCAAGGAAATAACAGTGCAGCTAGAATTTCAATAGCTTATTGTCATTTTGGGTCTCTCCTAAGCACTAGCACAACACTAAGACAACTCAAGCTTGCTTGATGAAGCTAAGTTAATCTTTCCCGAACTTATACTAAACTATGGTTAGGCAATTCGGAAGCTAAGACTTGAAAAAAAGAAGAGAACATGCTTGAAAGCTTGAAAAAATGCAATTACATAGTCCTCAAAGCTTTACAAGGAGTGTAGCTTACAAGATCTATTGTCTTGGCCAAATGAGGGTCTCTCCTAGTTAAGACAACCAAAGTGTTCTATAGATCCTGAGGTTTTTGGAGGACCCTGCAACCACCTCCCATAACATCTGCATTATGTAGAGTATCTACACAATTCCTGAGTCTTATAGATATTCCTAGTTCCTTTAAGAGACTTTCAGTCTAGTTTGGTCAGTTCCACATAACTCTGAAGAACTTTACTCTTCTTTGGAAGCTTGTGGAATATTCTGGTATTTTCTAGCAAGCTCCAAAGTATGCCTAGCAAGCTCCCCCCCAAAAAAAAAAAAAGGAAAAACAAGCCTGAGCAGTCTTTTTTTTGTTTTTTTTTTTTTTTGTAGAGTCCTGAGGAGCTGGGATAATGTTGAAAACCTTCCTGCTCCCCTGCATTAACGAGCAGGCGGTGACATTATGCTTATAAACAAGTTCTGGTTCAGGCTTTCTTTAGAATGAATAACTATCTCATTAACTTGTTTTCTTACTTAAACAAGAAGACTCACTAGTCAATCAACTACCTTTCTTAAAAAACGAAAAAGAAAAATCAAGAAGTTAGACAGAATAATCAAGAAGTTCAATGTAAGTGTTCTAATAGGACTCTCTAAATCTTCAATATCTACAAATTTAGTTAGACGTATCTTTTGTTTCTGATTAAAAAAAAAAGAAAAAAAAGAATTAGTCTACTAGATTCCCATATTCAAGATTTGGATTATGTAGGTTTCTCAGTCATATAAGAAACATTTAAGGCATGGAGACATAATCACTTCTTTTTTAAATGGATCATTAAACAGAAAATGCACTAACTTTTGTTGAAATCAAAACTTTTTCATATCTTTAGTATAACTCATGCTGTGAAATTCTAGTAGTTTCACTATCTAAGTTCGCATTACACAGAAGACTGAAATTTCCAAATGGAGCTATAATTATGGGGGGCAGATGCAATATTCCTTAAAGTTATGTTTGGTTCCATAAAATACCAAGGAAAGAAAAAAATATATATAAAGGAAAATAATTTTTTCATGTTTGGTTTCACTATAATTTTTTTTAAATAAAATTAAATATAATTAAAATTAGTTAGAAATTTATACATTTTAAAATTATTTAATCTTTATATAACAGAGGAAATTAAGTGTGTTGGAGTTGGGTTTGGGTGCCCAAGTGAGCTGACCTGACCCGACCCAAATAAGTGAGAAAATGAGGGAGTAGTTTTTGGGAGTTTTATAACTACCCAGCCACTATTAAAAATAAATAAGTAAAAAAATAAATAAATAAAAAGTCTTTTTATTTTTTTTTCTCTCTCTAAGAGTGAAATCTCCCTTGGTGAGAATTATCTCCCTAAAAAACCAAAAAGAGGTATTTTGGCTTCTCTCTCAAAAAAATATGTTTTTTCTCTCTTTGGAAAACAAAAAGAGTAAGAATATAATTCTTCTAAAGAAACAAAAGGTCTTCTCTTGAAGTTATCCCTAGTTTTTCCAGTGAAACGAATGTTAAAGCTCTTGTGCTGTGAGAAACGAATGATTCTCGTATTTGTAGTTTCATTCATGACTTGAGACGAAAAATTTGGCTAGTGAAACAACCAATCTAGATCTTGGCTATTTCAAAAGGTAATCAGAAATCTTATTATTCATCAAAGTGAAATGAGTTTGAAGAAACATATAAAAATAATTTATTAATTTTGAATCTATTTTTTATTTTTCTTTCCTTTCACTTTTCCTCTCTATTTTCTTTCCCTCATATTTTCTCTCAAATTTTACGGGAACCAAACATAACCTAAGGCTACGTTTGGTTGACAGGATATGTTAGAATATGTATATCGTAAAATATCATATCCCATTACATAAGATATGCATATCCTAGGAAATAATTTCCTATCCTCGGATATATATATATATATATAGTTTTATGGACATAATATTTTAAGATAGTATATTCAATTAAATATGTTATATTATATTATATTTATATTTAATTTATGAAATAAATAAAAAATAATATGAAATATATATTATTTTCAATGTTTAAAATAAAAATTATATCATATTCAAATATTTTATATTTTAAAAAATGAAAATTTTGTTATTTATTATTAAAATATTTAAACTTTATAAATAATTTTTTTTATATTATGTTATTTCATATATAAAATAATTCATATATCATCTATTAATATTATTTTATAAATATATTTTTAGTTTTTCCTTTTTAATCATAAATTTAATTTATAATAAAATTTTATTTTGTAAAATGAGTATATAATAATTATAAAAAAATAAATTTTTGATATGTGAGATACGTATATCTCATATCATACCATGAGATTAACATATCTCATGTGAACGAGATAAAAAAAAATGATGGATAATATATTCTACCACTTATCATATCTCATGTTTGGTTAAATATAAGATAAGATAAGTGATGACATAACTTATCATATCTCATCAGTGACTAAACATGGAATAGGATATAATATTCGCTCCCTTATCATATCATATGTTATATCGGACTAACCAAACATGACCTAAGGTTACTTTGGTTGATGAGATATGATACGATAGGATATGTATATTTTAGGATATTATATCTCATTAGATAAGATATGCATATCCTGAAATATGATATCTTTGGATATGCATATCTTACAAACATGATATTTTAAAGTAGCATACCTAATAGGATATGTTATATTATATTTATATTTAATTTGTGAAATGAATAAAAAATAATATAAAATATATGTTATTTTCAATATTTAAAATAAAAATTATATCACATTTAAATATTTTCAATTTAGAAAAAGGAAAATTTTATTATGTTTAACAATATTCATGATTAAATTATTTGAACTTTACAAATAATTTTTTTTATATTATATTATTTACTATATAAAATAATTTATATATCATATATTAATATTATTTTATAATTTTTTTTTTAGTTTTCCTTTTTTAATCATAAATTTAATTTATAATAAAAAATTTATTTTATTCATATTTACTAATGAATAAGGCTCAAAAGGAAACACGAAACAGAGGTTGCACTCACTATTTTGAAACTAACTTTTTATTTTTATTTTTAAACCTGCTAGATTGCTATTTGAAACTTAAGGTGAAAATCAAATAGTGTAACGCGCTTTTTTAGCAGCTCACTTCTCTTTCCATCCCTAGAAATCCTTCTTTCCTCTCACCCCAAGTTGCAGGCTATCATTCTCCCTACAATATTCTCATTTCCCTCATTGTTACTTGGCCACTATGAAGGTTGAAGCTAATAACATCATTCATCAGTGGAGAACCAATCAAAACCTTTCTTCCAATGACAATGTTGAAACAGAGGCAATATGAACCTCATCTGTGAACTCGAAGTGAGTTGAAGTGGCAGCTAATGGATCTACATGTCAAGAAAGTTGAATCCATCTGAAGTTGATGCAAGTATTTTTATTTATGTTTTGAATATTTCTTTTTAGTTTTTATTTCTTATTTCATAAAAAATCCTAGCCTATTAAGGTAAATTTAAGTTGTAGATGACGCATATTCATGCCACCAATGCTTAAGTAGGGTTATTCTTGTAGTTTTTTAATGGAAAATAGCTAGAGATTACTAAACTGACACAATGTGGAAACCAATGGTTTGATTGACTTCTCAAACTAATCTACAAGCATTTAGTGTGTGTTTGAGAGTGATGATAGGAACGGTAAAATTGAAATTTTTTATTCTATAAGTATTAAAAATATTAGAAATATTTCATATAATCATTGTCAAACGCACTTTAAGAGTCCGTTTGCCATTGATTTCAAAAAACACTTTTAATCTTTCTAATACTTTAAATTTTTTATCTTTTTAAGTTTTAGAAGTTTTAGAGTGCGTTTGATAATGATTTTATGAAATACTTTTAAAATAACACTTGAAAAACGTCATAAACACTTTCTACGATCACTATCAAACACATTTTTAGTTTCTACTCTCTCGGAGGGTGGGATGGCTGATGTGTTAAAAGAGATCCTCAAAGGGCAGAGGGCCAGTCTAAACTGGGCCACTTCAAAATCTCAATTCCCTCTGTGTGCGCGCTTTCTTCCTCTTTTCCTAATTATCCATATATTTATGTAATTATAGAAGATTTCTGAACCAGGGGAAATTTTAAAAAAGATTTATTGAGAGCAGGGTGCTACTCACAAGTAGCCTGAATTAGACAACTTTCTACTTCTCCTGAACTGTAAGAACTGCCTTTGTTGGTTCTAGTGCACAATACCCTGCAAATAAAAAGGGTCCACTCCATGTGTTCTGATTTGAACAAGTACATTAACCAGCAAGTTCTTCGAGAAAAAATTGCCCTTCCATTCATGGTAAAGAAGTACGTACAACTTGTGAAAATGCCCTAAAACCCACCTTAAACTTTGCTCACATCATCACAATAAGTGAAAGATAGCAGGTTAACTATAAATTGTTGGCATATATAAAAAATGACTGTTCTAACAGTGCATTCCGCATAGCCCAAACACATCCAGGAGATAAACATCATGCAATGAACATTGTTAAAGCAAGGGTATTTGCAAAAGTCTTTTATTTTAATTCATGGGTTCATGTAGGCATCTTTGCTACTCTTATTCACCATTATATCTGGGCTTCCGCTTCTCGGCAAAGGCTGCCAAACCTTCTAAGCGATCTTTTGTGTTCAGAAGTTGTTCATAACACTCTTCTTCCAATGCCAAAGCTGATTCCATATCTAACTCGATCCCCTCATTGATAGCTCGTTTTGCCATCCGCAATGCCAATGGACCCTGTGAAGGATATGAGGTCAGTTTGAATATGAAATTACTATGCATCACTTAAATGCTATTTTTATAAACAATAAAATGACTTGTACGTAACATGTATTTTCTGCAGCCAAGCATTGTCTGCTACAATACAAGGCCTTGCTGATAATTAAAAATTGTAGAGATGTATGGTTGTTGCTTAAATATACAACAGATGAAGCTCTTGCTCGGAGCCAAGTTTACATGCATTCAGATCCAAATACAAAAAAATGCATATGATGCTATAGGAAGCCAAGTTGGCATACATAGTGGGAAGTTCCACATATAGCTGATCCAAAAGATTAAGGACCAAAAATGTAATGATGCTAGTACTCTGAATGGCTTTACTAAAATTGCTATATATATGACAAGTATGCACTTATAGTCATGGGCGTTGGGATTGGTCTAACATTGAAATTTGTGCAATCAAAATGCATAAAAATTGCCCCTAGGATTGCTGATTTCATGAAATTCTAATTGTGATATAATAATGAAATTTGTGCAATCAAAATGCATATAAATTGCCACTAGGATTTCAGATTTCATGAAATTCTAATAATGATATAATAACAATAATAATTTTGATTTTGCATGAAAATTTGGCCCTTGTGAATCCACTGGCTGATCCAAAAATTGGATGGCTCTGGTTTATATCGAGTGTTACTTTACATGTTAAAAGATTTTTATGAGCAAAGGCAAGGATTGCAATCATAATTTCTCAGCACATGAAATCAAAATATGATGACAGAAGGTCCCCACATTGTGGTGTTAGTCTGGTTGGTATGAGACTGTTTCACTTTCAAAAGCCATGTTGGTGTCTCATGTCATAAGTTTTTCCTTAGAAGAAGAATCTGAAAAGACAAAGATTTGTACCTTCTGATTTATATGCTGAGCAATTTCAAGTGCCTTCAAATGAGCTTCACCAGCAGGAACACAGTAATTGACTAATCCTGCAGCATAGCTCACTTTCATTGGTAAATATGGAGCAAAAACTAAAGTAACTTCAAATAGAACATACCTACTGACATTGCATCCCTGCCACCAACTTTCCGACCAGTGAATATGAGTTCCTTTGCAATTGATTTTCCAACCAATCTTGAAAGTCTTTGAGTTCCACCAGCCCTGCAAAAAGAAAGGACTCTGTGAGGTTCATGCTGAGAAGGACAATGTTAAAATAGTCAAAGTATATTAACAACGGCGCTATAACTGAAATGATAAGCTGATTAGGTACAGCAATTCCCCGTCTGTCATTAGCAAGCAAAGTACATTCAAAATTGGTAATTTCTCCAATAATAGTTTGAAATAGCAAGAAAATTAGGTAACTTCCCCATCAAACAAGATTCAGGCAGTCTGAAATTCATAAGGAAAAAACAATATAGGTTACAGAATGTGAAATGAGAGTTACAAGATACCCAGGAATTATAGCAAGTCCTGTTTCTGGTAAGCCCAATACCGCATCTTCTCCTGATTCATTCAACGTGAAAACAATAGAATAATAACAATCAGATTTCAATTTAAACCGCCAGGCCTTTTAGGAATACAACAGAAAAAATTAAGTATTAGATCCAGAACTACCACAAATCCGAAGATCACATGATAGAGCCATTTCTAGCCCACCACCCAGTGCTGCTCCTTCAATAACAGCAATAGTAGGAACATGGAGTGCCTGTACAAAATAAACATAAGAAGCTTGTACAAATGGTCAAGGAGAAGGCAGACACATGGAATGCACAGAAATAAAGACATCTGACAAGGAACATCGAATGCTGGTACACAATGAATATAAGTAGTTTGTACAAGTAGTCAAGGAGAGACAAAAACAAATAAGGAACTAACATATGAACATGGAAAGACCAAAATATAATGAAAATAAAATGCATGCACCACACTGGCATTATAACAATAGACTAGAGAGGGAGAAAAAGCATCAATATAGAAGAAAGCCTCATGGTCCAAAACTGCCTCTAGAGCATTCTTGTGAATATGCAAATTTTTAAATTGTACATATAAGTACTAAATCATATGAATTGGGATGAATATGCACCAGCCCTTAACCATGAATTGTATCTGGCAACAGCCAAAAGGAATATCTTTTTTTTTCATAAGCACAAAGATGTTTTTTTTCTTTGATAGATAAAGAATCAAATTGTATAATAAGCACAAAGAAGATATTATAGAAGGGAAAAAGGTGATAACGGCTAAAAGGAATATATGTAATAGTATAATAATTGATAAGTTTTTAAAGTTAGCATAATTATAGGTTCGTATTTCTAATGGCTAAAAAGCAAGGCATTATCATGATAAGTTCATTGTTACCATAGATTTCACACTCAAACACCCCCATGTGCACAAACATATGCATAATCATGTTAAATATTTTCAGATTTAATAGAAAAAGAATATATACATCTGCTAAAGTTTATAATTGGTTATGAATTTCAATGTGAATATGATATAACTATAAACTTTTGCAGACGAATATATTTTTACAGCATTTTCACAGGGGATAAAACTAGAGTACTTAAAATCTCAGCTCTTGACAATCTAATCTGCCAACCAAAGAAAATTTCTGCTCTTAAACATCTAATCTACAAAATGAAACGAAGCCCACTACCTTTATCACAATTGATTTTACTATCACCCTTGTATTTGAATGCATATATTATTGTGGACCATCTGTCTGCAACTTAAGGTGCATATTGAAGGCATGTTGATGAATGATGAAGACTCACCTCTAATAATGAGAATGTGGAGCGCAATGAGTTGACAAAAAACCGAGCCTCAGAAGTATTCATTGTTTTGCGTTCCTGTCAAAGTCCAATTTATAGCAAAGAACTAATGTTGAGCATATGAACAAGCTGCTGTATAAGGTTGTTCCTAAGGAAAAAAAAAAAAATCAATGCAAGCATAACTGAGAGTAAGAGATCAATGTTGACTGGCCAAAAGTTGAAATTAAGACAACCACAATTATAACCAATTTGTGAAACAACTATGGGTTAATAGACAAGGTATCAGTGGTGGCTCTTTAGTTAACACATTAGTCATCATATAAACATACATGTAAAAGCTTAAAGAACGGAAAAAAACTTCTATTCCAACTTCATATGAGGAAGCCAAAAGGCTTACAGATCCTGCAATAGAGAAAAAAATCAATAAAACAAGGCAAAAACAAACCATAATATTTGGTTCACTCGTTAAGAAGCAAATCTAGTCCTTCATTTCCACTGAAACGCATAACCCATCTTTATTTTCCTTTTTGTTTCTCAAAGCACCACACCTAACTTTCCTTAAACTCCTTTTACTCTGTGGGAAAGAACAGCCATAGCTTTTCTATTATAGAATGGAAATTCTATTGAGACAATATCATAAATCTTCATGCTCTATATCACTCAAACCTCTTAAGACTGGCATAAGAAATGGATTTCAGAAGCAAGAAACTATGCTGAACAGTGAATAATATGGAGGATTGAAGCAGTCCAAGATTATAATCATACCAATTTCACAGAACTATAACTTGAGACACTGCTATATAAAGGTGCATATAGCTAAGGCTATCAGAGGTGTCATCCTGCTACTCAACATTAGTCCAATTTCTAGGATTTGATACTGTGATCAATAAAACCCAAAGGAACAATGTTCACATCTTCACAACCACTTCTATTAGAACATCTTTAATTTCCAATGGTGTGACAGTTGAGAAATTGAGGGCTTGCCCATACCTACTCCAATTCAAAACCCTGGTGATCAAATTCAGCTTCACATTTACCTTTCTAGTTTCTACAATTTCCTCACGAAGAAAGGCCCATTCTTTACACCTGTAAAGCCCCTTGTAAATATCATACAATCAGTAATTGGGTAATCTTTATTTTGATTTGAAAAATCCCCTCATCAAACATACTTCCTTTTCAGAAAACAAAAAACCCCACTATTCAATGTGATTAGTTCCACCTATTCTTGAAAGCAAATCAACAAACAGCTGAAGCCCAATACTCGTAGCCTAATACTTTTACCTTCAAATCAGCACCTGCACAGAATACCCTGGGAACTGAACTACTTAGCATGACAACATTAGCAGACGCGTCTCTGTTAATAGTTTCAAAAATGTTTTGCAAGCCTCTCAGCATCTCCTTCCCAATGGCATTCTTGGCTTCAGGCCGATCCAAGTGAACCTCAACAATACCTGAAAAATACTCAGTTCGGTAGTTGAATCAGATTGGATTTCTGGACAGAGAAAAATTCAATTCAATGTTCACTTTTTCATACTTACCAGAATCGTCGTGGGAAAGTCTCTGGACTCTAACTGATTCAAAAGCAGACTGCAATATGAGAGTTCTACGACTCTGGTAATGGTAGTTGAATGAGAAATTGCTGCGGCAGTGGTGATAGAGAGATATAGCGAACACACCCATTTGATTATTGCAGCTGCAGACACCGAGGGTCTGCGAATTTTCACGATTCTATACGGGATGTGAGTGCCGAATCACAATCATGATCAACAAGTTGTTCGACCCTTTCACCTGTTTGGATAAAAACGCGGCGTTTCACACACCAGTTTTTCCCACAACGTGTCCGTTTTTCCTTGGAATTATTTTATTATAAAGATATTGCAAAAACTTCTATCATGTTGCCATGTTGGAATTTGAAAAGTAAAATATTTTTGAGATTAATGCTCTTTCAAATTTTATTGTTATCATATAAGTTTTTAAAATTTGATTACTTTCAAAAGAAAAAAAAAATATTTTACAAGAAAAAAAAAGTAAAAATAAAAATATTTTTATAAAAAATGGGTTATTTTTTAGGTGGAATATGAATGATTAGATTTATAGATTTGAGATCATTTTATTTTTTATTAAAAGGGTGAAATAATCTCAAAATTGTAAATCTAATTTCTTCTATATTTGAACTTGAAAAATAACTTATTTTAACATAAATTTTCTTCAATTTTTATTATTATTTATATGTAAGTGTTAAAGAGAGTTTATATATATATATATATATATAAACAAAAAAAAGAGTGTAAGGGCTTTTTAGTTAAAATTAGTATTTTTTTAGTTTGAAAAACGGGGAAAATTAGATTTACAAACTATGAATTATTTCACCATTTTTAAGCAAATAATCCATAAAAAAAAAAAAAAAAAAAACTCATTTTGAACATTTTTATATTATTTATTTATTAAAAAAATATCATTTTCTTCGCATTCCTAATTCATTTTCCTTCTACATATCATAATCAACTCGCTCTCACAATTTACCCTCTTGTTATCTCATTTCTCTCTCTCTCTCACTCTTGCGCTCTCATTTTTTCTGATGAAGTTCAAATTCATAGTAATGATCAACTTGTAGAGATTAATCACTTATTTGTCATAGTTTTCTTGTCTTTATATATTTTTTTTTCAAGATCTTTCACATTCTTTTATTTATTTATTTATTTGTTTTTATAGAGGTTTTTTTTTTTTTTTTGTAGTTGTTTTTGTTACTATTGAACTCCTAAAATCATAACATGATCTAAAAATATGTTGAATTTAATATATGAGAAGGACTAAAAAAAGGGCATATCAATTATGAGTAAATTTTGATAAATATATGTCCAATGTAGTATGTTTTCTATATACACTCGGATGCGTTGGCACGTAGGAATGAGGATGGAAATAAAATGAGAATAAAGATGAATCATAACACCATGTAGAAGAGATGAATAAAAATCCCTCTTCTTATAATTTTGATAAATATCCATGTCCAATGTAGTCTTTCAATCTAATTTACAAGTCACATAATTTTGAATATTCCCTCTTATTATAAAAGCAATGGATCTCGTATTAGATACCCACTAATTTTATTTCCTGTGGGCTTTGTAGGTTGTACAATTCTTTCAGTTTTTAAGGATGACAGAACAGTTGATACATAGAGAAGATGGCCATTGCTTGACATCTGAGTTTCTGTCTTCTCAAAATGATGTTTTCATAAGCGATGAACCCATTGCTCAAGTCGAAGCTGCTTCAATGGTGGTCCAAGATCTGGCTTGCTTTTCTGGGGACACTTCCATTTTCCAGCTATCTCTGTAACATCTGAGTGTTGAAGATTGGTTTTTTCTGACAATACCTTCCTCCTTTCCCCAACATTCTTTTCACCAGTTGACAAAACCATCCCTGTATTTCTTGAACTCACCAACTGAAATTCTCGTGGTTTATTAAGATGGTTATGATCATTCTCTCCTCTGCATCTGTTTTTCCTGGTAGAAACAAAACCATTTTCTACTAATTCTTTTCCACCATTCTCCTTGTCATTGCTCACCAGGCTTGTCTTTTTCCTAGAATCCCCATTAACTACAATCCTGTCTGAAGTACATTCAGATGATACAGGACCAACTCCTTTGGTTGGGGAGTTAGCTTCTGAGTTCCTTTGGATGAAACCCTTCCTTTGAACCAACTTTATTGGAGATCTTCTGCCATTCTTGCCAATACCTTTGTTAGTTTTCGAGCATTTCAGAGAGAATTTCCCTTCCAACTCTGGCAAAGAATCTTCATTATTCCTACTTGATTGCTTGACATTTTTGGTTGGCTCAGTATCATGGTTTTGCAAAGTGCTATCAGCCCAGCCTTGATCACTTATCTTGCTGGAGCACAAATCATTCCAACCATACCGGTCTTTATTCCCTTCACTATCACGATTCCTCTGTAAATTTCAAACAAGAAAGGGAAAAATGGCTTAGCCAAAAGATCTTAAGCATCTGCAATCTGACAATTAACTTAACCCCACAAGTATTTTTGAATTCACATTAGTCTTTATCAGATAAAACACAGATAAGCAGGAACCCAAGTCATCATTGTGCCACTAAGCTACAAACATGAAACCCAGATCAGAATGTTCACTATTCTTATGAAAATCAAATATGAATAGAAGAAGAAACATAAAAGGCAGGAGAAGATCAATGAGAGTACCTCATTCACGTTGGGGTTTTCAAGCTTATCATCTCTTTGGCATTCAACAAATGCATTTGGACCTGTCTTCTCACCAGAAGCCAATTCATCTATGAGTTCAGTGTTCCTGAATTCCCCCAAATTCTCATCCTTGACTCTGTTGCTCTCTTCAGTATCAAGCTCCTCTTTCTCACACTGGCTTCCCTTAAAAGAAGAGAACCCGAAATCATTGAGAGAATCCGATGCTGGGGATTCATACTCATAACTTGAAAACCAGTTTCTGATGTCAGGAGGCTCTGATAGAAGACAAAATACATCCAGAAGTTTAGAACTTTTTTTACACATAATTTTTCAGTAATGCAATGTCTGTTAAGCAACCAATTGACAAAAGTATAAGCTGTTAGGGCATCAAGCCAACTTGGGCTAAAACCCCAACAATGTTTGGTTGCTGGAAAAATGTGGGGAAAGAGAAATTAAATAAAAAGAAAAAAGAAAATTAACTTTTTAAGTATTATAAGGCCTTCACCGTTAGGACTGATCATCTGGTCAGACATGAATGCCTAGCGCAATTATTTGGCTTGGTTAAGATGGACCGTCTCGGACTTAGTACTAAGAAAAATGAAACAAGAGATTTTCATTTTCTTTTCTTTTTTTTTTCGGTTTTTTTTCAGTTCTCTCGGCAGCCAAACAGATGGTACTCGTTTAATTGCTGAGAAAATGTGAAACAGGAAAATAAACTAAATCTTTAAACCCAACATTTTCCATTGTTTGAAACCCCATAATACAAGTCCTGCCTTTGGCCTTAATTAGGTGAAATTTCACTATTAGCAGAATCTGAAATTTTCTGAGCCCCCTTTCTTCTACTTTCTCAGACATCAAACAAAAGATAAAATCTCTGAAGGCATACCAGAAGGAAGCGAGAGCGAGAACGAAGAACCCAGAACCTAAAAAAATAACGAAATTAAGGCAATATATAAGAGTTTTTAAGGTTTCAACGCTCTGTTTGGTCGCAGAGAAGCTGTAGCCTGTAGGACAGATTCTAATTTTTCTCGGCAACCAAACAGAAAACAGAAAATACGAAGATAGTAGAAAAGGAAAGATACCTGGGAATCGAAATTGTCTTCCTCTTGAGGCATATGGATGAGAAAAGTGTAAGAACTGGAACGTTCCCCGTTAGATAATAGATTTAGTCGTTTTTCCATTTTTCAAACTTCCCGGCAAAAATTGGCGCCAATATTGTTTGGAAAATAATATTTATATTATCAATTTATTAATTTTAATTTTTTTTATCTAAATTAATTCTGTTAATTATTTTCTTGAAGAAGTTCAAGCTTTTCTAAATAGAAAATATAAATTTTAAATATTAAATTTATTTTAGGATATGTTTGCTTTCACTTTTCTTTTTAAATTTTTGTTTTAATGATTAAAGTTTTGAAAATAATTTTAAAAATCATATTTAGGGGATGTTTGATAAAATTTAATACTTATTACTTACTGATTTAAGTTGATTTTAAATTAAATTATATTTAAGTTATTAACTTAAAACTCATTACTTAATTCTTACTTTATGTATAAGGTTGTTTGATAAAATTAACTTAAAACTTATTGTAAATCATTAAATTTAACATATTTATCCTTATAAATTATAACTATGACAAATAAGGTAAATAGCAATGGAAGTCATGGAATAGTAAATGAGATCATAAAAGTAATTAGAATAAATGAGAGTAAAAAAAATAAAATAAAGATGTGAATTTAATAATAAATTTGTTATGTTTACTTATTATTTAAAGTTATTTTTGACCTTACATTATACTATTAAGTTATTTTACGAAACATATTTAATTTACTTAATGACTTAAATTAAGTTAGTTTAAGTATTAAGTTGGTTCACAGACACCCACTTAATAATTTATTTTTCTTTTTTGTTTTAAAAATGTGATAACAAATTACAAAACTTAAAAAAGAAAAAAGAAAAAAAGTATTAAAAAATTTTATACCCAAATTTTTTTAAAAAAATTGTTGAAACATATCAAAAAATTATCAAAAAGGTTTCTCTCTCTCTCTCTATATATATATAAATTCTAGATGAAAAGGTAAAAAATATTGGCTATAAAGTGTTTTTTTTTTTTTTAAATAAAAAAATGATGTATTGTGCAATGCTTTTAATTCAAATGACTTGAAAGCTTGTTTAATTAAGATATTCTAATTTATCTTAATTTTTAAATAATTCAAATTAAAATTTAATCGAGAAATTGCAATTTTCTTTGGAGAGAAGAGGTTTTGTATTGTTTTGTTTTGTTAATAGTTCAAATTAAAAAGTGTATAAACAATAAGTAATTAAAATTTAATAGAGAAAATGCAATTGTCTCCTTAAATAAGCCATATGGTTTTGCCATTTTTTGCAATCAAAGACAACTAATAATAATAATAATAAAATAGTACAATAAAATTAAAGAATAATTGAAGTATCCAACAAAAAACATGTACATATCATAGTTGAATTAAATAAAAATTAAAATGCCACTCAATTAACCATTCATAATAAGAAATAATGACTAATAATATGATTAAGTCTACTCAACAAGTTGAAATATTATAAGGGTAAAACGGTCAATAATCATAGTGCCACAGCCTTGAGAGCTACAAGTCTACTATGCATTAACATTCCATTAAATTGTACAAGAAATTTGTAAGTGCTATATTTTAATTTAGTTGATTTAATTATTGTGTGTTATATTGATTTCGGATTCTTTTGAATTAACTAAGCAAAATACTGATCTCTAACTAAAAATAAAAATAAAAATTAGTATAAAATTGTTAGGATAAAACTCTTAAAAGTATGGTATGATGTAATATAATAAGTTTTCACCGATATGTTTGTATATTATGATCTTTGGTTCCTATTTATATTCTTATTTACATTAATTATTGTTTGAGCATTCGCATTTATATTATTTACATTCTACATGACTTAGATATATTAGGAGTTATACAGAAGATTCAAGTCATGAGTTCTTTGCAAGATGATAAATTATTTATAGTTGGTTTATGGAATTAAACAATTTATTTGATACTGTAATGTACCACATTTTAATTAGAGACAAAGTTTATCTTGGTAATTGAGATGAGTTTCTCATGGTAAATGCACTAGTCTGTATGATTATACATTGAATATGATCTACGGTGAATCATGACATTGACTATTGGGTAGTCATAATTCACCAAGTTATTGTATTTTATGGACTCACCTTGAGAGAATGTCAAAGTAGTAATGAAGCCTTTAGTAGCTTTGATCCATGGGTGAGACCCTAAGATGGTCATATAAATCCTATGAATTGGGTCACTATTAATTAAGGTAAGTGATAATAGATATTCTCTACATAAACATAATGATATCTCATGGGATTGAGACAACATATCTCTTTCAGTGATCCTAAAGGCTTGTGATCATGTAATTCGTGACTGCAATAATTCCTAAAGTGGAATTTGATATATGTACTTTGTGGATTAAAGTATATCACTTGATCACAAAATAAGAGAATCTATGACTTAAGGATTATAAAGGTAATTTTGAGAGTTCGATAGTAATTATCTTGTTAGATTACGGATACCAGTTTATAAGGAGTTTGCATGTAATGAATAGTAAATTACAAATTTGAGAAATTGATTAAATTAGAATATTGAAGGAGTCAATTTTAAAATTAGATTTTAAAGAAGTTGGTATTTTTTTTATAGGTTATGTGGAACCACGGTTTGGTTAATCTTGATTTTGATGATAATAAAATAAGGTTTAGAACTAATGATCATATTTCAAGTGTGATTAGGCAAGACGACTTCCAAAGTGGCAATCCAAAGACAAATCAAGCCAAGGAGAAATCATGAAGAAGAAGACCACCTCAAAGAGAAGAGTTTTTCAAGACCAAAGCTTCTTAAGATCTCTTTGTAAGGTTGTTGGTGCACTAGGACTTTCATGCATTTCATTCTTTATTTATGCACCAAAATCATCCAAGAGTAATATTGTTTTAAATATCTTAAGAATTGGATGATTTCATATTTTCAACTAAAACCTTGTATTAAATGATTTTCAAACTTGTGTTAAAAGGTTTTAAGTTGAAAAAGGTTGAGTGTTGAGCCAAAAGAATGGCTCAACCGGTCGACCGATTGTGCTCGTCCAGTCGATGACCGGTTGAGGGAGGCCAAAAAGTTTATCTCTCTCCCAGTGGCCTTCTCTTCCCGGTCAAGGTTGAACCTCAACCGGTTGAGGTCTGGTTGAGGCCCAATGGTCACTTTCCCTAACGGCTAGTCAACCGGTCGACCCCTAGCTCGATCGATTGAACCCCCAACGGCTAGTATGACTTTTTTCTTCTATAAAAAGGCTCAAAACTTCATTGTTTCATAAGCAAAACCTTCCCAAATCTTTCTTGATTATATTTGAGTCTTGGAAGAGTATTTTTTAGTGCACCATTATTCCAAAACTTGCATATCTTTAGTGCACCATTCAATCCTAGTTTTTCTTGTATCTTTGAACCTAAAGTTCTATTACTAGGATTTTGAGAGATCATTATTTGTATATCTTTGTGAGGAATTTTCTCAAGTGAGGGGTATCACTTGAAAGGTTGTTCAAGAGAGGGATATCTCTTGAAGAAGTGTAAAGGGTGCTTGGAGCTAAAGTCCAAGAGGGTGAATTGAAACCATAATCCAACTGTAAAGAGATTGGAAGCTTGGTTGAACCTTCAAGATAGTGGAACCCTCACTCGGTTAGGAAGTTGAGGAGAGTGGACGTAGGCAAGGAAGTGCCGAACCACTATAAACTCTTGTGTTTGCACTCTCTCTTCCCTAACTCTTTTAAATTATATGCAATTGTGTTTATTTTATTAATTATATATTTGCATATAATTGTCTCTTATTTTTGCATAGTTTAAATTTGTGAAAAAGAGACCATCACCCTATTTACCCACCCCCGCTCCCCTCTAGGGTGATTACCATAGGGATTAGCCTCAAATTTCCAACAGGTTCCAATGGTCTTTACTCAAGTTCATATTCTTTGTTGGCACCACAGTCTTGAGGTTTTATAGAGAATTAATCATTGATATTAAGAGCTTTTTGGTAAAAGCATAAGGTTACACAAGATTTTATGCTTTATTAATTATGATTTTTCTAGATTGAACTAATTAATTAATTTGAGTTTTTTAAGGTTAATTAATTAATTATGACCTAGTAGATTAGATTAAGTGACTTGAGCCTAAGTTATGTTAAAATCACTTAAATTTATAAGGACGTCTATATAAACTTTATTAGGAATTTATGATTAGACACTTGACTATTGTCTTTCAAAGAACATTTATTTCTTTTCTTTTTTTTGTCAAGAAAGTTGTGTAGCCACTCTACACATGTGCTAAGACTCAAAGAAGGAGTGATCATGTGGAAGATTGCAAGGTGGTTGAAATCTTCTTTGTTGATTGGAGTTTGATCTAGGAACATTTAAATCAAATGTCAAGTTTTATTACCTTTAGATCTAAATATTTATGTTTTAAATGCTTCTGATGCCTTAAATCTATTATCCCTAGAATTGTTGCGATCTAGGGTTTGAAATGAATTTTTCTAGATGATAAATAGGATAAGTGTCATTACAATAAGTTCGTGCAAGCCTAATTTGACCTTAGAACTCCTATGGTCAATTTCAATCTAGCTCAATTTTTTGAGATTAGGTTAAAAAGTTTGTTTTAGGTTTGAGTAAAGATTAAGTTAATAGTAATAATTATGATGATACTATAATATTACATTAATAATGCATATTGCATTTGGTTTGGTTTTGGATATTTGACGTATGTGCACATCCCAAATGGGGGTTGGATTGATGTTGTAAATGTATACACACCTCAACTTGTTATATGAAAGTGTATAAGAAAATGTGAAATGAGTTTAGGTTGAGTAGAGTCGAACTGAATCAAATTATGTTGATGAATCAAAGATGCAACTATTCAATTAGATAGAATCAAATATAATTCACTTGTTGTCATAATTAAAAATAGAATTATTAAATTGAATTGATTGAAAATATAATTATAGAGTTTTGATTATTGGATAATAAAATTATTTAGCATTAAACAACCATTTACGAGTACAATTTTACCGAGTTTATTTCTTTCTTAGTATTTTAATAAGAATTTATAAATGATAACACAATTTGGGTAGTGTTTGACTAAGAGGAAACTATCAGCCAAATCAAAATAATAAATTAAACACTAAATATATGCTTATATCAAACACTATTTAACAAACATGTTTATCCCATATTGTCTTAATTTTACCACTTTTCATTTAAAGATTATACTTTTATACGTCTATTTTATATTAATGAAAATAAAAGATTTTTCCCCACTAATTTGACTACAAAATATTTAGTTATTTTTTTATTTGAATATGTTTTATGGTAAATTAGAATCCCATAAATCAAATATGTATGAACCATATTAGACGAAATTAACAAAGTCACTAAACGTTTTGATGAAAATAAAAGAAAATTTGTTTGCCTTTTTTTCCCTTGTGGTATGAATGAATTATAATAATATCAAAACTTACTGATAGTAATTTCTATTTATAGAAAATAAAGTGATTTCTAATTAGAAAACTAGATGTATCTTCATAAATTTACACAAAATAAGTATATAATTTTGGTAATATTAGTATTGGATAAGAGAAAACTACTTGTAAAGATTATCTTTGCTCTTCTATAAAATTACTTAAAATATAATCTAACAAGCAAAAGACTACTTCAATTTCAACCTAACCATTTATGAATTAATCTTGGTTCTAAGCTAACCAAATACGAATTATTTCCAGAAGGCCAACCGATTATGGATGACTTTGGTTCCATGGATAATTGACAACAAATATCTCCGGTTCTCAAGAGTTTACAATGACATCAAGACAATTTAATGCCCCGTGCAAGCACACAATTTTCAATAATTTCCCTTTACATTTCCAGAGCTAGGTATTTTCTAAAAGATATTCAAATAATGGTACTTAATGCTTATAACATTTCTTTCTTTGCTAATAGGCATTGAGACATTAGATCATTTTTTTAGTCTTAACACCATCATTGTTTTTCTTTTATTAAAAAAAAAAAATTGTTTGTTTTTCAACCACTTTTTTTTTTCTTCCCAATCTTTGACCTCATAAGCATTGATCAATCAACTTTACAATCATGTGACTTATCTTTCTAAATGTTTGATGCACAAATTTCTTCAATAAGCTTCATGTGTCCTTATAACTTTGATTTAACAAAAGGAACTCACATTATGTAAGATCAAAGAGGTTGATCCTTTAAAAAAGCTTTTGATAATGATCTTTCTCTTACTTTAAGTTCATAATAACTTATTAGACTAGATGTTTAGTATTGCTTTACTTATCAATCCAGGGTTTTGAAATCAAATCCCTTCAAAAATCATTTTTTTTTCTTATAATTTTTATGATTTAAGTAAAAAAATTTAATTTTATAGAACTTTTTACTTGGATCTATCAAAATATCAAAATTTAAAATTTTAGTTTTGTCATAAATACAAAATATGAGCAGGTTGTCATGAATGGTGTTATTATCAATGAAAAATTATTAATACAACAAAATAATTTTGTATTTGTAATTCATTATTTAACTATTTATTATTTATTATTTTCTATTTGCTAAGGTTTTAATCTATTTCACATGTGCAAATTGGGAATTGAAAATAAATTATTATTATTATATGTCCAATTATTTTCCTTAAATGATTGGTGGTTAAAGACAAAAGCACATCACAACACATAATTGACCTTTTAGAGGGTTTTCAAAAAGAAAAAAAAAGAAAAAAAAATCTTGATGGTAGGTACAAAGTCCAATAGAAAAGCTAGTTGTCTTTTTTATCTTAATTATATTGTTTTATTTTGGTTTTATTCTTATTTGTGCCTTTTTAGTGATTTTTCTTATTTTCTTTTTCGGCCTCCGATTTCCAACTGTACCACCATGTTTTCTTTTTCCCTTACTCTTAGGTTTATTAGCCTATTGTTTACCTATACATGCTATAAGGATTGTGTGTTGTACCTTAAAACACTTTACTTTTAACTCAATATAATGAGAAATATATGTAAAAGTTTTTATATTCTCATTTTAAGTGAGCATAAGTTTCATTTGTCCCCATAATTAAGACAAAAAGAGGATAATAATTGTGATTTCTTACTTATCAACCATGTTATTACCAACTGCATTTAAGTCATATATTAAGGTTGTATTATATTCAAATAATCAGTCATGTTGTGTTTGGATCTGACATATTTCTTGAACTTCAAAGTAAGCACTCACGACTTAGTTGTAAATGCCAGACTATAAATAATCTTAAGCTTATTCCTTATGTCTTGGGTAGTGAGGTAATTCTCAAATTCTCTTATTAAATAATTGTGCGTGCTACTCAACATAATAAAACATGCATAATTTTTTTTTTTTTTTTTTTAACTTAGAACTAATAACTTCCGTATTTTAGTGGTGGTGGGCTAAATTTATTTTGTCGAGTTGGATCATAACATTATTTAAGATTTCTAAGGCTTCTTATTCATTTAACATATATTGGATTTTTTTTTTTGCGCCTCATATCATGATTATTGTTGTATAATTTTTCTCCTTTAGTGAAATCAAGAACAACATTTTTGTTGGCTATTTTACTACATTTATTGCATAAAGTATGACATTAGCATATTTCTTAATTATTAGCCTATGATATTGTTAATATAATGAAATCGAGAATTTTGCAATTCTCATAATCATCTCTCATTGAATATGAAATAGAACATTATAGCTAATTTAAAATTTTATTTTATTTTTAAAAAAATACCAATATCCTTTTAAAAAATCCACCATAATAGCAAGGGGATAATAAAAAATGCACGTACATCCATAGATAAGGTCCAATCAAATAATATTGAACAAAAAAATTCACATAAACAACGCAAATAAAAAATCATCTACATAAAAAAAATAAAAAATAGAGATGTAATTCATTAATTCAATAGGGTAATCAAGTATGCCCTTGAGCTAAGATGCTCTTTTGAGCCCACACAAATGTAATTGTGTTGGACTTGAACTTCCGCACTTAGGCTAGAGTACTCAAAGCTTTTAACTAAGCCAACCATTTGATGTAAATACTGAATAATAAGAATTACTAAAATTCTATAACTTATAAAATTAATCAATAAGGTTTTTAATCTATGTAGACTTTATGGAACCTTGCTTTTATTTATTTATGTGAAAAAAAATGTATCAAACAATTTTCTATTAATTTCAAATAAAAAAGTTTAATTAAAAAGTATGTCTTTCATTTTTTTTATTTTAATAATATTAAAAATATCTTCACTTAATCAAAATAGATCTCTATTTATTTTAAGTAAATAAATATAATATGAGACAAAAACAAGCCTTATCTTGTATTGATATATACCGATTTTGGATAAAAATTCAAATTAAATATCTACGAAAAACATTTGTAACTTGAATTACAATCTCTAATTTTTGGTAGCTTTTTTTTTATATCAATGTTGGATAAAAATTAAAATTAAATATTTGTAAAAAAATTTGTAACTTGAATTACAATCTTTAATTGTTGGTAGGTTCCATCTTCAAAAAACTACTAAAGTTTCTTATCACTTTATTTTATAAATTCTAAATATAGATAGACACCAGAAAGAACTTGATTAAGAGAATAATAGAAATATAGAAAGGTTCAAACACTTCAAAAAATTATATATATATATATATATATATATATATATATATATATATATATATATTTGGATTCTTACCAATAATTATATTACTTATAAGCAAAACTTATTGATGAATGATAAAGATTTATCCATTCCTATTTCTTTAACCCACATGTGGATGGTGAATTATATATATATAAAAAAACATTTAAATTCTAATACATGTTTAACTATTTTTGTTATAATTACTTCTAGAGTTGCTTCCATCTAGGCTTTCCTATTTTTCACCTTGTTAGATATATATACGTTTGAATTAAGCTATTGGTATGTTGCCAAATTGAACAAAGACATTTTAAATGTCTTCCATGCATAGTAAATGGTAATCATGATGGTAGATAAAAACAAAAAATATTTACTTGATTATAAGCAAACAAGTAAAAAAATGATTATATAATGATAATCTAAACAATTTTAGATATTAAATTACCAACATGGATTAGTAGTTAATAAAATCATTAAAAAAATCATACGAGTGATATAACTAACTACCTAGAAAAGGACTACTTTGGGGTTGATCTCACTAACTAATATCATTTTTTTTTCAATATAGGAAAATGTATGAAATTGAATTAAGAGATGATTTTAGACTATGAAATTATTATCAAAATAACCTTCTAGGTATGGAAACACCTCCTTGGCAGGTCTTAAAAGACAATTAAACAGGTGTAAACCTTAATAGAAATAAAAAAAAAAAAAATTAATCCGAAAGTATAACTTCAAATTACTTGGCTTCACTCCAACCATGGTCTCTTGACTCACTTTGGATTTGAATCATAAATGACAATCACAACAATAACAACAACAACAACAATAATAAAAAGAGCACAAGCAAAGATCCATATAAAATCCAAGTCAAAGAATTTCTTAATTTCACACAAAATTTGAATTCTTTTAAACCCTAGAAATTCTTTCAAATAAGTTCTTAAATGATCACTATTTGAATTATTGAGTGTTGTTACGAATAAGGTGACAATTGTTTAGTCTCATAACAACCTTTTGACAAGCAATTCAAAATTGCATTGACTTAAGATATAATGATAACATTAAAAAATAGGTCCTTACTTGTTCTTATACAACATGCTCAAACCTTTTGTGCACATGCACATGCGAGATAACGAAATGAGCATTTTTTTGGTATCACTTACACAGGTGTAAGTGACCTTATGCATGTTAGCAAGTACCGATGAAAAATGCTTCTTTGAACAAAATTGTACAACACTTGTGCAAGGAGATGACAAATGATGCATGAAGAAAGATGCTTTCCAAAGGTTTCCTCTTGATTCATTGTTATACAACTCATTGTAAACTTCTTAAATATTGATTATCTCATGTGGTTGAGATTTACATGAGTTTGAGAAAACTTCATTTTGCATCATACAATATTTAACCTTCATATTAACCTTTCATTCAATTGAGTATCACCAACATCAAATTACCAAAACATGAAGATATTATCTATTTATTTTCTGGCTCAAGTATATACCAAAACTAAAACTTATAGAACTAAAATAGACATGGATTTGCCAACACAAACAAAATACATTTACGATTTTTTTTTTCCAAACATTGTCTTGATTTTGTTATAGGAAATTCAAATATGCATAAGAAGAAATGAAAAAAAGAAAATCATTTACAATAAAAAAACTAAGGCATGGTCAATAATCAAAGTACTGCATCCTTGAGTACTACAAGTCTATTATGCATTAACATCCATTAGATTGTACAAGAAATTTGTAAGCATTATAAACCCCTATGTCAAATCGAATCCAATTCTAGTTTTTGATATCAGGTTAATCAATTGGCAGTTGATCAAGTTTGTTTTGAGTTCAAATAAAGATTAAATCCAGTAACAATAATTATGATGATACCATAATATTAAATTAATGATGCATATTGCACTTGGTTTGGTTTTGTATATTTGACATATGTGCCTATCCCAAATTGAGGTTGAATTGATTTTTTTAAATGTAAGTACACTTCAACTTATTATATGAAGGTGTACTAAAAAAAGGTGGAATGGGCTTAGGTTGAGTTGAATCAAATTGAACCAAATTGTGATAATGAATAAAAGATACAATTATTCAATTAGATAGAATCAAGTATGATTCACTTGTCCTCATAATTAGAAATATAATTATTAGGTTGAGTTGATTGGAAATATAATTATAGAGTTTTGATTATTGGATAATAAAACCATTTATTATTAAATAGTCATTTGTAAGTAAGTTTTTATGTTAATCATATAATTTATTTTTCTTTTAGTATTTTAATAAAAAAATTATAAACGATAACATAATTTGGGTAATGTTTGACAAAGAGGACACTATTCCCAAAATCAAAACAACAAATTAAACATCAAATATATGTTATTCAAGCAATGTGTTAACAAACATGTTTATCCCATTGTCTTAATTTTATCATCTCTTATTTAAATATTATACTTTCATACTTCCATTTTATATTAATGAAAATCAAATTGTCACTATTTGACTTGAATATGTTTTTATCTATAATTAGAATCTTATTAAATCAAATATGATATGAAAGATATTAGATGAAACTAACAAGTCATTGGATGCTTTGATGAAAATAAAAGAAAATTTTTCACTGTTTTTTTTTTTTTGGTATATAATGAATTAAAATAATATTAAACCTAATTGATGGTGATTTATATAGAAAATAAAGTGATTTCTAATTGAAAATTTTGATGTATCTTCATTGGTTTATACAAAAATAAATACATAATATTGTCAAAGTCAATATTGGATAGGAGAAAACTACTTGTAAAGATTATTCTTACTCTTCTATAAAATTATTTAAAATATAGGCTAATCAACAAAATACCACTTTGGTTTCAAGTTAACTTTAAATGAATTAATCTTGGTTCTAGGCTAACCAAATATGAATTAAAAGGCTAATGGTTTCATGGGTGATTGGCTACAGATATCTCTAATTCCCTAGAGCTAGCAATAACATCAAGACAATTAAATGCCCGGTGCATGCACATTGTTTTTAATAATTTCCTTTTACATCTTTAGAGATAGGTATTTTCTATAAGATATTCAAATAGTGGTGCCCGCCGTTTATAACATTTTTTTCTTCGCCGATACGCATCAAGACACCATCTTAAGACTTCTCTAGGTCATTTTTCAGTCTCAATACCACCATTGTTGTTCCTCTACCATTGGAAAAATTTATTTGTTTTTCCACCGCCTTTTTTTTCCTTCCCTGCATCTTTTGCCTCGTAAACATCGATCAATCAACTTTATAATCGTGCAACTTATCTTTTTAAATGCCGATACACAAATTTCTTCCATAAGCTTCAAGCGTGCACAGAGCTTTGATTTGACAAGGAGAACCCACATAGTGTAAGATTAAAGAGGTTGATCTTTTAAGAAAAGCCTTTGGTAAGGATTTCTCTTTCTTACTTCAAGTTCACATTGACTTATTAAACTAGCAAAATGTTTAGTTGCTTTACTTATATATCAAGGGTTTTGAAATCAAATCCCTTTAGAAATCAAAATTTTTTCTTGTAATTTTTATGATTTGAGAAAAAATTTGAATTTTTATTATCTTTTAGTAATTTATTTACTTGGATCTATCAAAATTTTAAATTTAACATTTGATGGCATAGACTTTTTTTTTTGGGTATTAGTTCTAAATATTTATCTATTTCCCATTTGACATAGTATTCAGAAGGTTTCCATTTGAAACCCTAATGCATGATTTATTCTTTATCTAAAAATATATTTCTTAGGAGGGGAAAAAAAATTCAAAAGAAGATTATGAAATATTATACTATTTAATGTAGAGTAGGTTTTTATTTTTTATTCAAGGAATTCTATTGTACACACTATCTAAAATAATGGAGAATATGAAAGTGAAAGGAAAATGAATAAGTGGGGAAAGGAAATCAAGATAAGGGAGATGAAGGGGGAAATAGATGAGGTTTAGGGTTAGGATTTTGGGGTTGCACATAAGAAAGAAATGAGAGTATGTGAATAATTTTATATACATTTTTATATTTTACATAAAATAGAGATTTTTATCGTTTATAGATATATGTTTTCAAATGTGCTCTTTTCTTAAGTCACTATAACTCAAATATATTTATATAAATATTTCATATTTATATTAAAAATAATTTCCTTATTATTTATAAATAAATATTTTAAATACACTCTTTTGCTAAGTCGATATAGCTAAATATATATTTTTAACAATTTCACATTTGATTAAATTATATTTTATCTTGTAATAGAGTATTTACCTCATGTGCATGTCATGTGCTAGTATTTTAAAAAATAAAAGAAAAATAGAAAATATTAAGGATAGGTATTTATATTAATAAAAAAAAAAAAACATCTAGAGGGTAGAATTAGAAAGGGATGTAGGAAGAAAGTTCAAACACACACACAAAAAAAAAAATTAGTGTAAAAAACAATTTATTATTATTATTATTATTATTATTATTATTATTTTATTTTTAAATGTTTAAGTGTTATTCTTAAATGATGGGTGATTAAGGAGAGAATCACATCATAATACATGATTAATGGTTTTAAAAAAAAAAATTCTTGATGGCAGTTATATCCGTTACAAAGTGGAAAAGCTAGCTGTCTTCTTCCTCTTATGCTTCAATTGTGATCCCAGTCTTATACATCAACACTTAAGAATCTGATTGAAAAGAAAAACAAAATCAAAATGAGAATAGAAATAAATCAAAATGTTTTTATTCATGTAGATACCTGATTTTGATGCCTTATGTGTCTGCAATGGCCATTCACATCTGTTTTCTCTGTTTCAGGTGCACATTCAGCTTTTTTTGGTGGTTGCAGCTGAAGAATAATGGCTGACAATTCAGTGAAGGGTAAGAATAAAAGGAGGGTCTTCTACTCCCCTCCCTCCTCCTCCTCGTCTTCTGACAGTTCAGACGACCGCAAAGTTGACTCCAACAACTCAGACCCAAGGTTTGGGTTGGGCAGACCACAAAGAAGAAAATCTAGGTATGAATATGATCCTAGTTATCCTGAGCCTAGACCCAGGCGAACATTGAGGCCGACTTTCGGTAATGGTATAAATATTAGGGAAGATGGGGTTCCACCCACTGAGGTTGGTTGCAGTGCTGGTACAGAAGTCACCACCCAAAGAGAGCAAAGACCCAGAGGGAGGAGGGCCAATATGAGAAGAGGAGGAGGAGGAAGAGGGCCAAGTGGATCCCTCCCTGAGAGAACAAGGAGGAGGAGACAAAGAACTCATTACTCTACAAGGAGCTCCTCCAAGGTCGACTCTGAATCTCCTTCCCAGAAGAGGACCATCCTGTCATGGTTAATCGACAGCAGAGTGGTTGAAAACAATGCTAAAATTGTATACAAGAATGATGCAGGGGAACAGATTCTTCAGGGTGTGCTCACTGGAGACGGCATCTGGTGTTCCTGTTGCAACACTGTCATCACTGTCTCAGAGTTCCAGCTTCATGCTGGAGATGAACCCAATAGACCATACCAACGGATTTTTATTTCCGAGACCGGGCTTTCACTCTTGACATGCCAGGCTGAAGCCTGGAATCAACAGGGCATACCAGAACTGCAGGGGTACCATTTGATTGAGCCTAGGGAAGATGTCTCGGACAAGTACGATGATGCTTGTGTAGTTTGTGCAGATGGGGGAAATCTTATTTGCTGCGACAAATGCCCATCTACATACCACATTTCTTGTCTACAAATGGAGGTAAAGACATTTTCTTTCAGTTTCAAATTTTTTTTTTTTTTGTTTTTCATCAGAAGCTTTTCATTATAATAACAAGTTCTGTTTTCAACTGCAGGATGAGCCCCAAGGTGAATGGCGTTGTCCTGCCTGCGCCTGCAAGTTCTGCCACACCCACGCCTTTGATATCTCTGTATTCACATGCAGTCAATGTGACAAAAAATGTAAGTTTTCTCAATTCTAAGTCTCACTAGATTTTTTTTCCATCCCATTTATACGTTTCTATGTAAAATGATAAATTTCTGTTGGTAGATCACTGGGAATGTTTCCGCGAAAATGAAGGAATGCTGATTGACCTAAACATGGATGGACCAAGCACTTCAACTCCATTTTGTAGCAGCATATGTAGTCAGGTAATTCAGGAATTATTTTTGAGATCAACGAACTTTTGTTTTTCGTGGGACAACGGTCTGTAAGAGTAACTAACTTTTGTTTTTGTTAAAAAGATCTACGAGAAATTGGAGAGGCTGGTTGGAGTAAGGAACGAGTTAGATGAAGGGCTTACATGGACACTTCTCCGACGCATGGATCCAGAATCGGGAGTATACTTGGAGGAATCATATGACAGAACCCTATGCAACTCCAAGATTGCAGTAGCTGTGGCTGTGATGGAAGAGTGCTTCGAACCAGTCATTGACAGACACACACAAATCAATGTGGTTCGAAGTGTGATTTACAACTGCGGGTAAGCACAACTGATCATCTCTTTCAGCTCGCCTTCAAAGAGCAGTTTTTGCCATTTTTCTTCATGAATGTGGAACCTACGGTCTCCTTTCAACATGTTGTATTCTGATTCCAATGTTTATAAACAAATCCAATCACTTCTACCCCCATTTTCTTTCAGGGCAAATTTCCCACGAATAAGTTTCGAGGGATTTTACACAGCTATTCTTGAGAAAGGCGACGAAACGATATCGGTGGCATCCATGAGGTATGTGCTTCATCATCTGTTTATACGTAATATGTTCTTGTGGGCAGAGAATGTATTATATAACTTGGGTTATTTAATTCATGGTTTCTTAGGATTCATGGGAATAAGCTTGCCGAGATGCCTTTTATTGCAACCCGCCCAAGCTACAGGCGCCAAGGAATGTGCCATAAACTGCTGGTGGCAATTGAGTCTGTAAGTTGCTTGCACATAAATATATTCAAATAAAAATATTTTCCAGTCATTCAAGCTAACGACTTGGATTCTTTAGTATAATCACCTATAAAACAAGACATGGGATTGTCAGCTTGGGTTCTCATAGTAGAAGTACAATACAAAACTGGTTAACCTTCTAACGAGGATCTACTCAGTTTAAAGTTGAAAAGAAACGAAAAGATGGTGTTGGATTGCCTATCTGCTTAACCTATTAGGCGAGTAATGATGGAGCTTGATGGCATCTCCCACCACTGGAAATATAGTGGAGAAACTGTTTGTTTTGTACTTATTTTCCCCTCTTCATTTAGTTTAACTTGTATTGATTTCCCCATTTCCAATCTTCTGTACCTCATTTTCCTGAAGAAAAATTTAGTAACCTTTAAGTACTCCTACTCAACTTCCATCTATTTCTTTTCTTCTTGGACCTGGGCAAGTTCTAATGTTTGTTTGGTTTCAGACTTTGTGCTTCCTTCAGGTGCAGTATTTGGTGATTCCTTCAATAGAGCAGAGAGTGAGGAGGTGGGAAGAAAGCTATGGTTTTCAGGCCATAGAAAACAAAGTAATGGGGGAATTAATCAAGGTTAAATCTCTTATGTTTCATTGTGCCATCAGACTGCAGAAACCACTGTTAGTACATGAGACAGCAGCCAATGAAGTTGGCAATGGAGGTACCTCTTCCTCCCCCTTTTTAACTTTCATCTTCATCACTTCGACACCTGCACATGGCCTGACACCTTGTTTTCCTTCTTCGGCAGATGCAGGCAATGCTGACAAGGCACATGAGTCGGGTTCCGACGATGGATCCACTGACATGGGCTCATTTGACTTAAACCTGAGTCTTTGAGCCTGCAGTGATGTGTTCTCGCTAATGGTTCCAGTAGTTTATGTATCTTCAAGGTAATTTTGTGACACATTCCATCAATCAAAGCCATAACCTTCCTACACAGCCAAAACCCTCCTGCAAGAAAGCCTCAACTCACAGAAACAGGAAATGAAAGGAAGAAAAGGGAGGAAACTGGCATGCTGGTTAAAGGGCTTGATTGAGAGAGTATGACAAATGCTTTTTGGTAGGGTTTTCTCTCATATTCAGTAATGACTGTAACAGTATACCATCCATGTGTCTTTTTGGAATCTTTCTTATGCTTCTGCTGACGCTAGTGTGCTTTTTGTTAATAAATTAATCTTGTCTTGGCATTTGTGCCCGGCTAAAATGCAATCTTCTCCAACTCTGATATATAAGCTCTGTTTTGAAAGTGTATTCGAAAACAATTCTGTTTGAGAACAGAATTAATATGATTATTTACTTTTATTGCGGAAATTAAGAAACAAGAAATTGAATCTCATCCTCTAGTTGGATAAAAATAGGAGGATGGAAGTCTCTCCCAAATCACAACAGGAGCCTTTTCAATTCATTGACCTAGGACAAGAAAGTAAATCCAGGAGCAGGTCAATGTTAACATAATATTATGTTCATGTTTAGATAAAAAAAAAATAAAAAATAAAAATTAATAAATAAATTAATTTTAATTATATATATAAAAAAAGAAAGAAAAGAAACTGTTTAGTAGCAATATGTGCTCCTCAATATATATAAGACACTAAGAGAGCTATTGGCATCAGTAGTGTTTAGTATAAACTTAATCTGAACAGCATGGAACAGGAGGGGATCCACAATGTCATAAGATTACAAGCTTAAAAAGGAACCCTCATTTTTCCCTTTGTTGTACATGAAAGAATATTAAACCCATTTTTGGCTCAATAATTAAAAGAATGGAATGGAAACCCTGAAATGAAAAATTATGACACATTGCACCATCTATGTTTACTTCAAATGCCATACAGCAAACAATCTTCTGCTCAGCTTTTCATAGTATCTGAAACCTCATTTCGGTATCCTTCGAGAATTAAGTTACAGCTATTCATTGTGCGAGCATCAAGAAGACCATGATTCCAGAGTTTGATCATGAATAACCTCCAACACCTGGACCAAATAAGCATTTGAACACAAGAAATAAGGATATCTGAGAAAAGAAAAGAAAAGAAAAGATACAAAATGAAGCAATTTCCATAGCAGGAAAATGGGTTTCAATGCACTAGAACAGTCACAGGCACAATGCAGCAGGGTAGAAACAAGGTTCAAAGTCAATGTGCCCCAAATGATGGTTCTTTTCCCTAACATGACTATCTTGAGGTGGAGATAGTGGAGTCACAAGTGAGGCTGCTTTCAAGTAAAATAAAACCAAGAGCATATAAAAGTAATTTAATCACATCAGCACTCCAAGGCCCTTTTTTGAGGGATTCATATTAACAAACTTGGTATACACTATTGAATTTGGTCCTCCTTTGCCCCTGGATGAGCAAATAATCCATTAAAAGTGCCAGATGAGGCACAACCCAAGTATGCATGCGGGAATTCTTACAACACTAGCATGTGATTTCTGCAATCAAAATAAATAACACAATATCATTGCTGATGGCCCCAGTAAAATGCAAAAAATTCTCCCTTTATCTTAAGAACTGACCAGTTGAGGAATGATTTTACTAAAATTTCCTGAACAAATCCAAAATCATTGTTCACAGAAGAAATTTATCTTTATGAGTATGGCACCAATGAGGATAAAAAAAGAGGATTCATGTTGCCATTTCCAATCCATTGTTTTCAGAAGATCTTCCTCCTGGAGAAGGGGAAAAAAACCCTTCCAGCTTAAAAAGATAGGCTAAGTACAGTGGATTAATTAATTCAAATGTCTGTATATTTAACAGAGTGAAAAATAGTGAAGCCTGGATAGAAGCAACTCTGAAAGAAATTACAGCAAAAATAACTAAATATGAAAGAACAATACCAAAAGATAGCTGGAGCCTGGACCAGCTCCTGCCCATGAAGTTTTGAAAATGCCTCACAAGCCCAAGGAATGTGACCATCAGCCAGCACCCTGTAACAGTGACAATAAATCCTTCTTCAAGATAAAATGCAAAGGTAACTTAAACACATCATTACGTGAGGCACTTCAGGTACTGATAAAAAGACTAGAGTAAGGACTGATGGAAGATTGGCAGAAAAGAAAAGAACAGAAAAGGACTATAAGAAGTGAAGAAGATGGGAGAACTTGAGGTGACAAGTAAAAAATACCTCTGTTTCCTCACAAATGAGTTCCAAAGATGCATAAACTGCTTCTCGTCTTTGGTAACATCAACGAAATCATCAAGCATCTGCAGCATCATAATTGCAGCAGTGTATTATGTAATTAAATAAAAGGGAAAGGCACATATATTCTTTTATTTCTTCCCTCTCATAGTAGACTGACAGTTAATTCGGCTGCATTAATGCCCCATTTGGTGCCGCTATAGCTTTTAGCCGAGTGTTTCTCTGAAAAGATCCGAGTAAAGAAGAGATTTCCATTTCATGGGTAAAAATTTTCAAATTTTAAGACCTGTTCTGAAAGCTCTTTTGCAAAAGCAACTCACACCTAACTTTATTTTTACAGCATAAAACCCTTTCTGCTTAATATGCTTGGTATACAACCAAACACCCTGGAAAGATCTCCAAAAAATCAAACAGAACTTTTCAGTCATCAAAATGGTATGCTAAATGCTTACACTCTTTCTTCTCTTTACATTCTTCCTTCTATTTTTTCCCCAACAAGCATCTGGTATGGGAACATTGATTTCATGCCTTGGAGGTTTCATAGCATGACTTTTCCCTATTTTTTCAAGGTTGTAGATAAGGGTAACAAGGGCCTCTAAGGGCAAAATTAATATATATATATATATATAACAAAATAAAATAAAAGAAAATAAGGAGCCTTCCTTTCCAGATGATTGGAGAATAGAGGCCTCTTATAAGGTAGATTCAGTCTACAAGAGTCATTCTAGACCAGATTTGTTGGCAATACCACCTCATTTTGGTTGTTACGTGTGTTGGTTATGTTTTTGTTATTATTATTATTATTTTTTTTGTGTTTTTTTTCGAGACCTATTATTCAACCACTTCGTGTCAGCTATTGGTTTCATTTAGTGGTATGGATTGTAGTGTTAGATCATGCTTTTGGGCTCTTTTGTGTTTGACATGATGGATTTCAAGTTTAGTTGATTATTGGAATGTTTCTGGTTGTACTTGGATTTCATTGTGTAAGATACCCAATTCATTCTCCTGGTAGGGTTTGGTGAGGAATATATTTACCTCTGAAGAATAACAATACCGTAAAACAAATAAGATCATCCTGACTTAGATTATGTAACTGTTTAGTAACCCAAGGAAGTCCAGAAATATTTAAGGCTGGACAGGAAGTTCTATTTTCATAACAAAACATTTAATTTAGGAAGAAAATCAAAGTATATCTGACAGAATCACAAAGAATAACAATACTGTAAAACAAATAAGATCATCTTGACGTAGATTATGTAACTGTTAAGTAACCCAAGGAAGTCCAGAAATATTTAAGGCTGGACAGCAAGTTCTGTTTTCATAACTAAACATTTAATTTAGGAACAAAATCAAAGTATATCTGACAGAATCACCAAACATACCCTTCGATCTTCAAAATCTGCAATGTCATCATCAACCTCATCCTCACTATCCCGATCTGACAATACTTGATCTAAAGCCATCGGCTTTAAGTACCAAGAAGGTAAAAGAATTGCATTTACAATCAAGATTATGCTTAGTTCAAAATAACAGATACAAATTTCAAATTCAGACAACTAAAAAGAAGAGTAGAAGGATGTCATTATAGAATACAAATCTAAAAAAAAAACCTTTTGCTAGCCACCACAATGTAGCAAACCTAAATAATGAAAAATGTGATCAGAAAGATGTGTAACAATAACAATTTAACATGTATCAAGACAATCTTCAACTAACATGTTCATGTCATTGTATTAAATCTTGGTGAGCATGGCAAGATCTCATTGGATATTGGTTTTGATTAGCCATAGTAATTTTTTTTTTTATTGGAAACAAAAAAAGCAGGAAATACACAAGGGGTTAAAAGAACTAATATTAGGATCTTGCTAGTCAGGGAAAACACAGTTGAGATCATGGCAAGGAGGGAAGGGTCTTTTTCATGTCAGGTCTCCACCAAAATCCAAAATCCAAAATCCAAAATCCTGGCAAGATCATGTGTACAATAGGCCAGCGGGTATGGATGAAAAATGGGACTGAGAACCTTATTGTCCATTGATTTATCCTTCTTTATCTTTTGCTTCCTTTCATTAACATCCTAATTCGTGAATCTATTATTCCAAGTAAGTGCAAAAGCCAGGCAGAACAGGGTTTTAGATGAGTTTAATAAAGCTTCCAATTTTGAGCTTTGAGCATGCTCGAAACCATGAGCTTATGATAGGAAACCAATTAAATATTTTGCAACCACCATAGACCATTAGTGCGGAAAACAAATCATAGAAACAGATATGCAGGCTGGACAAAGGTCTGAGAAGTTAGTGTAGGGAGCAGCTTCTAAACTTCAAAAGGCATATGACAAAGGGAAGCAAAGCATCATACAAATAAAAATTAAAAAATAAAATAAAAACATGTGAACTAAGTGGAGATCGCAAAGGAAAGCAGATGAAAATGCCTATTCTAAAAATGACATTCCAAACACTTTACCATGTGTGCCTTGTTCTTGTGATGTCTCCACTTCACAGCCCATTTCAAGGGAAACATCAATTTTCTAAAAATGCTATATGAGAAACACCTATTAGAATGGCCTCCAATTCCAATAATTTGTGTAGAAAATGCCAAACAATACCCCATCACCTTCCTTTCATTGAATCATGTGCAAACACAAATAACATATGAACATAGGAGAGGAGATGTGTTTTTCTTATGCTAGTGATTCTACCATCAACACATTAACTATAAAATAATTTGAGAATGTAAAGAGGAGACCAAACTAGGACTACTAACAAATTGATCTCATTGAAGAAAAGTTATTGCGAATCACATGCCCTCTATATTATTTGATACCTTATCTCCCTGTAAAAATAGATATAATTTCTGACAAGAAGCAAACAACAGAAGCATTACCAATGGCACAAAGCAGCACAAAAGCTAAGTGCACATGGAGTAAATAGAAGAATCCCCTAGAATAGAAAGAAAGCACTAAATAAAGGCAACAAAAATAGTTTAGAACTGGGTAGGGGCCAACACCTCCATTCTTACCTAGATTTTACCAAGCTCAAAAAATAAGGGTGATATTTTAGCAGCAACAACATCAATAGCATCATAAAACTAACCAACAACACCACCAACAACAATAACAACAAATACCTACAATGATAAAAAAGGTTTAATAATCATTAATACCTGAGCTCTATGAGAGTGAAAGAACTGACGCTTCTGCAGGAGTGCACGACTACAAAAAATAGTAAATTAGAAAAAGTGAATCAGTATCACAAAATTGGACATTCTCAAATAGAAAAAATCTCACTAATGCTAGCATTGTAATGACATGAGGTTTTGTCCCTTAGTACTGTAAATGCACATTCCACAAGTTGATCAATTCAACACTTCAAATGTAGATATTGATCAATTTTTTAGACCCCAAGGTATTAATTGCATAGCAAACAATACCAAAAGTATTGCAAAAAAAGGGAAAAAAAATGAAAAATGAAAAATCATACATGACACAATAGCAAAAATGTTTGTAGCATTATGTATGTATAAAGAATGCCAAAGGGGTTGAATCCTAGTACTTGAGAGGTATTAGGAGTAACTAAAAGCATGGGAGTTTAATGAGAAGACCAGAGTGACACACAGCTTCAGGTATGGACTCAAGCTAACAGCAGGCTATCCGATGAATCCAAAAGAAAGACAAATTCCCCTCCTTTTTCGAAAGTAATCCCTAGATCACTGAAACAATTAACATAGAAAGAGAGCTCAGCATTAACAGAGGCAACTCCAATCCTCCAGATATTCTTAAATTATGTGCTAACCAAGTGAGCCAAAAGAAGCTTTCCATACTTTCCACTTCCTCTTCCTAAAAAAGCCACCTCACCAACTAACAGGAGAATCCTTTACTGGATGAGACAAAACCAGAAAATTCTTAGGGCACCAAAAACACTTGTATCACTAAACAATGAAGCAGAAACATAAATAGTACAAATTAACCAGGAGACTCCATTTTCTGATCAGCTGATCAAAGGAAAGGATCCTTCCCCAGATTGCCTCCCAAATGAAGAAACAAAATTTAGTCAACTTGATGAGAAAGGAGGGAGATTTCTAAGAGAGAACCGAAAAAGATTCCCTTTTAGTCAACTTCCATTGGAAAGGACCTTTTCCTTCCTAACTGGAAGTAAGCAACACAAGAAGATACCACCTCTGATTGCCAACCATGAAAGCTTTTATTGACACACATACTCTGGTACCCACAACACACACACACACATAATCAGGATAGTCAGGCTTTTATGCAAGTTAACCTTTAAGCACAAAGTAGAATGCACCTAAGATACAGCAATTGCTCAGACAATGCATTAAGAAATCATTTGTTATTAGCAAATGATAGGTGAAACGTGCATTCCCAGGCCTCTTCTTATCCAAAACCCCTTAATAAGAGTTCCCTGTAGTCCTCAAAAAGAAGTAGCTGAGAACTTCAATCACTAAACAAATAGATAAGGGGATTCTGGGCTCCCATTGCTGAGACCCCTGAAACTTGATAAAGAAACTGCAGGCATTCAATTCGCCAACACTGAGAACCAATACATGCTCTCCATTATAAGAAATAAGAACAAAGAAATCCTGATTAACATGATCATAGACATTTCTAATGTCCACTTTACACACAATCTTACTTTGGAGTATTGAAGTCTGGAATAAATGGTTTCATTGGCAATACAAACAACTTTAGGGATCAGCTTACCTTCCATGAATTATTTTGAAATTTTGAAACCATTTTTCAACTGTACTCATAGTCTGTTAACAAGAATCTTAGCCAGCAACATTTTAAACCACCCAACATGTTGACTCACCTAAACTCCTCAATATCCCCCTCCACCATCTTTTTGGAGACCAAAACTACAAGGTTATCATTTAAGCTTTCCTTAAACATTTGAAACTCCATCAAGAACCCTAAGGTGTTTTTAATAGCCTCTCGATTCTAATGCTAAACACAACAGAGACAAAGGGCCTTATCCCTCTGCAGATTAAACATCACTTTGTACTCCTTCACAAACTTCTCAAGTCTAATATTGGTATCGACAGGAATATTGGTAGGTGGATTTCAAGAAATATCGACAGAAATTTCAATATTAATGGAAATTTCTGTAAAGGTTTGAAAAATAGCATAAATTAACCAAAAGACATGAAAACTTTGAGTAGAACTTTAAGAAATGATACAATAATCAATGATGCATATCTAAACTAGTTTTTTTTTTCTTTTTTTCAGAAAATTATATATGTATGATAAAATTCATGATATTAGTTAATGATAGAAAATATGCTAATAAAAAATATGAATACAGAAGTGAATACTGAATATTAATATGGAGATAAAAATTGTATTTCATTGAATTTAAATACTTAGAAGCATATTATGTTTTGTTTATGTCAAAATGATGATCTATGGGGTCTGAAATTACTTGGGGGACAAAAAAAGCTGATAATTTACTTAGTTTTTAAAAATGTATGTAACTTTGTTTACAAGTTAATACTTCACTTGAACATAATCACAACACATGTGGCCCGACATTTTTTTATAGGTGGCTCATGACCCAACATAAGAATGATATGCATGGAAAATGAAAAAAAATGGGGCTTCACTAGGATGTTTTAGGAAAGTAGTTGTGGAGGAAACGTGTAATGATATGCAATGTGCATGTATATATATATATAATATAATATATATGATGTATACTAAAACATTATGTACAAAGTGAACAATCAACTTGTTGGCAAGACCTATTCTTTTTTTGAAAGAGGTAAGTGTGGCTGATTTCCATATCAATCTCTACGGATATCTGAGATCTCATCCAAAGTTTTGAAGATTTCAGTGAAATTTAATGAATTCTTCCAATGCCCATAAGAGAGATAACCAACATATATGAAGTACCTTTAGGAGTGATGCAGACCACACCAATTGTGGAAAACAATCTCTTTCATAGTTTTGTGGCAAAAGGGAGAGAAAAGGTGGTCAACAGACTCACCATTCCTTAAATATGGTATAGAATAACTAGGACTAACCCATAAGGCCTCCTAAACTAAAGTATGCCTTTGGTAATAACCTTCTATTAGCTACCAAGTAAGCAAAGACTGACATTTGGAGGAGCCTTACTTCCAAATCAACTTGGCTTAAGGAAAACATGAAAGACTTTTGAGGGCACCAAAGAAAGATTTCAAGGGAAAAAAACCACTTGTTCCCAAGATCCAATACCTCCTATTTGGAATTGAGGAAGAGAAACACAATACAAATGCTAGAAAGGTTGAGAAGTTAACCACTTCTTGATCTCTTCAAAGAACATAATTCAAAGTTTGAAGAAGAAAAATTGTAAGATGATGAACCAAATCTCCACTAGAGAAGTCCTTAATCTATGGGGTAGGTCAAGATGAGGAATTAGGTGGCATAAGGATGGATCCCCCATCACAGATCTTTCTAGAAGCGAATCGAAGTACCATTACCAACATTTGATATGATAGATGAAATCCTGGTAACCCAAGGCTATGGATTTCCAAGGACACCAACATAAAGTCCTGACTACAAAGTTGGCATCCTATGATTCCTAATACATTCTTCTTCCTCTTAGGGGATATTGTGTCCCTTCCTTAATTACATATTTATACTTATAAAATTGAATATACTAGCATATACAGATACAAGTAGGTATAGAGAAGAAACCAAAACTGCAACAGAACAGAATTAAAAAGGAAGGGAAAAGAGAGGAAAAAAAAAAAAAACAAACAACAACCACCTTTAAGAGTAAACATACTTTCTAGGTTCTGACCGTTCAAAGGATAACTTCCTTGTTTTTGGAAACTGTAGCACGGCCGGGGGCGTAGGACTTCCAGATATTGATTGAACACATTCCATGTCCACAGAAGATTGAGCCATGGCAATTGGAACACCTGTCTCATTGAGGTTTGATGCAACATGTTCAATACATTCAACAGCACTAGGTTTACCAATAGCATAGCTTTCTGCAACAGGCCTTGCATTCTGCAAATCTTTCTGACAGGGTAATGACATGGAAGACTTTTCACCTTCACAGGAAAGAGCATCTAAGTGATGAAGATAAAATTTCAGTAACAAGAGATATAAGGAAAGATTACCATTTACAAAAACACAGAAGGAAAAGTGAAATCCTCATCTTCATCTGTCTTGTTAATATGTAAGACACAAAGAAAATTGCAATCCATAATTTGATACTTCAACCTTCCTACCAAGCAGACTGTCTGTTCACTGAACTTACTTTTGGTTTAGCAGGATTCAAATTTTGACCAATTAAAATACTGAGAAGCCAACTTTTGATTAAAGTGTAACTGATTTTCTGAATCTAAGGTTTGGATATCGTTAAATATTCAGAAGTCACTCATAAGATTTTTCAAAAGTTTTACTATCAAATGATGAAAAAGTCAATTTAAAGAACAAAACATGAATTGGGACTGTTTAAGAGTTAAGAGCAAAGCATGTGTTATGGATAATCCACTAAAAGTTACATAAAAAATATAGTTAGTAAATGTTTGAGTTAAGATCAAACTACATATTATGGATAATCCACTGAAAATCACACAAAAATATAACTAGGAAATCTGTAGACATGGCTATAACTGGTACTGTGTGCATCAAATCAAATCAAAATTAGATCAGATTTTCTTCCAATAATTATAAATTCAAAATTGACTCAATCAATTCGACATCAACCATCCAATCTAGTTTCAGTAGCCGGCAGAACCAGAATGATACAATTTTAATCAACCATCCCTCAATCAACAGGGGATCTACATGGGAACAAGGCCCCAAAAATTTCCCAAAAAACCTCTGGATATAATCATTAATTTGAAGATACTCAACAAGGCAGTATTTGACCCACTGGATCAGGGAACACAACATGATATGACATATGATATGTACATTCATACTGGCAGGGGGTTTATAGTATTGGCTTGTGGAAGGTGATAAGAGGAGGTTGGGAAGCCTTTACGGTTAGAACAAGTGTGACAGTTGGCAATGGAAGAAGAACAAAATTTTGGCTTGATGTTTTTTGGTGTAGGGATACTCCTTTAAAGGACTCTTTTCCATCTCTTTTTTCTTTTGCCTCTAATAAAGGGGCTTGAGTGGCTTGGGAGGTTGTTAGCAGGAAGGTTGTGGAACTTGGGTTTCACAAGGCAGTTTCAAGATTGGGAGCTACACAACTTTGAGGAATTACTTAGGAGGCTTCAAGTTCTTGGGAAGTGGAGCAAGGATGATGATAAGCTGATTTAGAAGATTAGCAAGAGTGGAAAGTTCTTGGTGAAATCTTTCTATTCTTCCTTAGAGTCGGATGAAGGTATTTCTTTTCTCTTGAAGCTAGTGTGAGGCTCTTAGGCGCCTTTAAAAGTGGGTTTTTTCATTTGGGAGGCTGTTTGGGAAAGGTTCCAGACCTTAGATCAACTTAAATAGAAGAGGATGAATGTTAGCTAACTATTCTTGTTTATGTATGAATTCAGAAGAATCATTTAATCACTTGCTAATCTATTGTGGAAAGGTAAGGGGTCTTTGGAATTTGTTGTTTTATCTCTTTGACTTTTCTTAGGTCCTCCCTTTTTCTGTGAAAATTTTGCAATAGGAATGGCATGGGAGTTTTGTTAGCAAAAATAGAAAAAAGATTTGGAGGACAGCCACTCTTTGCTTGTTTTGGATTCTTTGGCAAGAGAGGAATAAAAAATACTTTGATGGAATTCAACACTCAGATCGAGCACTAAAGGGCACTCTTATTTGTACCCTTTTCCACTGGACTGGCCAACATATTCAAGATGGTCCCAGTTCCTTGTTGGATTCTTTTGACTGGTTGTTGTGTTAGTTAATAAGAGGGTGTTATGTGTGCCATTCTGAGGTGTTACTGTTTTTTTCTTTTTTCCTTTTTTGGGCATCCTTTGTATACCTCCCATGTACTAGAGGTGCACCCCTCCTCTCTTTGTTTGGCATCTTTAATATATTCTTGGTCGCCTATAAAAAAAAATGATATGTTTATTTGGGATAGGACAGGAACAGGATAGTCAGTTCTGTTGATTGAATCAAGGACAAAATTGCATCATGAACCAGATAATAAATCTTGTCTACAATTTGCTAGCTTTTGGGAAAGAAATTTGCTAGCTTTTGGTCAGTCTGGAAGGAAAGAAATTTGCTAGCTTTTGGGAATGAGAAGCTTTCGCTTCAAAGGCTGAAATATTATTTTGTATGTAATTTTTGGTCTTGGGTTAGGGTGTTTATAATTTTGAGCCCTTCTTCTCTTGTTAGCTTTTTTGAGTGGCTAGGCTCTAAGTAAGGGTAGGTTGTTGTTTATTTCCTCCTCCCTTGGTTTCGAGCCTTTGGGCTGCTTTTGTATACTCCCTGTATACCTAGAGGGCACTAGATTGGTGTTTCCTCTTTCTGTTTAATATTGTTCTCTTTATCTATCAATAAATAAATAAATAAATCTTGTCTACAATTTAGTTTAGTGATGCAATGCCACCTATGACTAGATAGGATATTTGACCCAAGGGGGCGACAACAATGTCTGAAAGAGTATTAGTAGAAACAGTTGCATAATATTACTAAATATTTTTATTATTTGTTTTTAAACATGAAAAAGATTAAAAACAATTATATTAGAGGAAGGAGTAGAAGAGGTTACTACTGATTAAATGGCTGGTGGCTTGCCCGTGAGCAAGCAATGACAAGCCAGTGACAGCAATGAAGAGAGAGTAACAAAAGATCCTTTGTAAGAAAGCAAAGGCTTGGGATGATTTGTAATCCAGGGCGACACTCAGCATGGATGTTCATATCCTTTTCAGTTCCCATATTTGGCAGACCAAATGCATCCTAAGATTACTTTAAATAACAAGACTCACTAAAATAAACTGCAAATATATAAAATCACCACTGGTCCTACCAAAAATGATGAAAATTAAAAGAAAATTTTAGACATAATTAGAAAGTATCAAGAATAAAACAGAAGGCCAAAGAGTTCCTGGAGAATTCAAACTCAATGGTTCTCAATTGTATTGAATGAGGAATAGGTCCTCCACCATTGGATGACCATCATATAATAAATTCTTCTTTTTTATGTTTTTTTCAACTGTAGACCTTTGGATTCTATGATTGTCCTCCTCCTAGGGAAACAAAAAAGAAAAGGGAAAAGGTAAACATCTGTGTTTCATTAATTTCAGAGAGAACCAGTTTGTACATTCAAAAGAAAACACTATCTTTTTAGGGAAAAAAATATTTCCCAAACCTCTCTGCATTCTGAAATACTTTAGAATGGAAATGTAAGAAAAATTCAGGAAGATCCCAACACAAATCCAAACAATCCACCCTTCTCAAAGGAAAGGAGAGCATTTTGTGTTTTATTAATTTCATGAAGAATGATTTTGTACATATAAAAAAACAAAATTCTTTTAAAAAAAAAAAACACATTTCCAAAATCTTTCTTCATTCTGCAATAATAAAAAAAATGGGGAAAAAAATGATTCTAAAAAAATTTGGTCCCTTTCGATTCTATTATGGCTCCCTATAGAAAAAAGTGTCCCAGGTAAGTTCCTAATGTCTAGCATGGGCAGTTAGACATATTAGTGGCCCTCCTAAAGTGGGTGCTTAGAATTAATGGAAGCAGTTATCCAAAAAGTATTGCTTTATTACAAATTTAACCTTTACAAACTGTTACTGTTTCACGATGGGCAGTCATTAAGGATCCTACTGAAATTGTTATGGTGGGCAATCAGAAAAGAATCAGTACCATCATCCTTTTCCAGAAATCCCTTGTGTGCTTCACTGAAAAAATTAGGTGAGCCCGACTCCAAGAAATGCAGGAAAACATGGTTTGCATTTTGAACTTGGTTCTTCAGTCTTCTACGTTTGTGTGGCTTTGAGCTGCACATACAATTTATCTCACCTTTCTTATTAATAAACAAACAGAACATTAACCAGACTGCCACTTGTACCAAGAGATTCAAATTTACCACCAGAAGAATGTTTGCAATCGTGGGTCTACTCCATCTGCCATGATCTGTACAAGAAAACATATTGACAGCACATGAACTAATAAATAGTCATATTTATTATTCACAACAACCAAATTAACACGAGGACAACATATATTCTGGAGAAGATGCAACTCTGTGCAGTGGTATTGCATGGCTATGGTCGCACTCTGAGCTAATTGGCATATTTATTATTCATAAAAATCAAATTAACATGAGGGCAACATTTATTCTAGAGAGGATGCAACTCTCCCTATTTCAATTTCCCTTAATGCAAATCATTAGGTTGTGTTGCAACCACCACCCAATGAATCCCTCAGCACAAACCTTGGTCCCTGAGTGGATGGAATCTTTTTGATAAAATTAAATTAAAAAAGATGGCTCCACTTCATTGAGTTTCCTTAATTTAATATGATAAATCAGTAGAAGGCAACCAAAATTTCAGCATCATGTAAATATATCCTCCAAAACATTTTGAGTGTGAAATGAAGTTCTGACCTCAGATCTTAAGATATCAACTTTCACAGAGACATTCACAGCTTGGTATTCTTCTGTCACCTAAAAAATAAATGTCCTTTAACTTAGTTCTCCAGAAAATCCAATGACGCATCATTTGAGTTGATATCCAAAGCTACCAACCCAGAAATCAAAGTTGAATAGATCATGTGAGGAGCATAAGTGATAACGCAGGCCCTGCAAACAAAATTAGGAATTTCATTCCAGTATCAGAGCCCATAACAAAAAAATTATATAAATGAGATAATTTAAGTTCATTTACACCATGATGAGAACAAAGATAAAATATGACCTTCAGGACAAGATCTGATATTGGAAAGGGGAGGAATAATATGGGAGACTTTGATTGGTTGAATTCACTGAAATTTAGGTTAAAACAGTAGGCAAACAAGTCTATTATGGTAATGAAGTAATAGATTGTGGATAAGGGCATAAAATCATCAACTCTTTTTTAATTAACAATGAAGAAGTAATACTGCAAATAAAAGTAAAGCAAGAGGGATCCTAAAGTGGGATGAGAAGATGCTCCATAAAAGAAAAAGAAGAAACATCCAAAACAAAGCTTCAGTATACAAAATCCTTTCTCTTAAGATCATTGGGCTGTGAATCACCACCACCACCACCCCCTCCTCAGAATATGCACTGTCTATAGTTCCCCTTTTTGCAAAGGAATCATTTTTGATAGGTAAATAAAGATAGTGTTAAATAAAAATCATCAAAAAGAACACATCACCAAAAAGCTAAAAAAAAAAATGGAAAAGGAAAAGTAAGAGGGGACAACAAAAAACCACTCACTCCCTCAAAAATAACCTAACCAATCAATGAAACCAAATAAGAACATTGGACCTTCAATTATATACAACTTGGTCAAAAACAACAAGTTACAAAGAAGCAACATTTCAGTTTTTGGTCAGAAAGCTCCTTGTTTTCAAACAATCTTTTATTTCTTTCCTTCAAAATTATCAAAAATAGGTACAAAGGAGTTGCTCCCCACACCCTTTTTCGTTTCCTCCAACAAAGGAGTCATGCCATCCTGATAGGGTGTCTCTCCTAATCACTGCCTTTTCTTGAAGCCTTGAAAAGAAACGCCCCACAATCTTGATCTCCCAATCATTTAGATGCCTAAAGAAGCTAGGAGTCCAATCACCCCTTTCATTGGACTCATTCCACAAATCCATCACTCACTTTTCTTTCGAACTAGCTATGGCAAATAAGAAGAAAAAAGATACACACAAAGGTTCATCTCCATTCACCATGTATCCTTCTAAAACTTTACCGTCCTCCTATTGCCCACAGCAAAAGAGACTCTACAATTGATTTCCTTATGGCTTTCCATAACCCAACTCTGTACCTATCTCTCACTTCCTAATAACACCAATCCCCTTCAGCTTCCCTGTATGTTTTACTTATAATTTGCTTCCAGAAAGTCTCTCTCTGTTGCAAAAAGCCAGCTCCAGTTGCAAAGGAATCTTTGAACCAATTAGTGGATCTAGGTCTCCACAAGAGTACCACATGATAATAAATATGGAAAATTCCCCTTATCTTGATGTATTGTCAGACACCTATGTTCCTCATAGAAACCCATGAGATAAGCATCACCATACCCCGTCCAGTATTAGGTTCCGAGTTTTCTAAAGTTGAAGAAGGGCTAGATTTTGGCTGTGATAGCATTTGTAAATTTATGATTAAAAGAATTCTGAATGAAAAAAGGTTAATGATTAAAAGATTGTTGTTTCACTCTCTTATCACAAATATAAGGAAGATTACAAAATCGATCAAATTAAAGAGTAATAAAAGAAAAAAAAAATTGAGGTTTGATATAGGTGTTAATGACATTTTGAAGCAGTTCATGCTTTTTCATGAGATGTTTCCAAATATATATATAGTATGATCCAATACTTTGCACATGCTTTGGAAAACCGGCAAACTTTTTGAAAAAGATATGTAAAATTTATTTGTTGTGTAGATTTTCAACATCTAAAAGCTACCTTTTCCCCACTAAGTTCCTGGTGAAACTGGAAGTTTCCTAAACCTTCACTATATTGAGGGAACAGCAAGAAAAGAGTGTGTCGGACGAAAACCAACCTTAAAGCTCGCACATTGCATCAAGCAAAATGGGCAAGAGAAATTTTCAGTTACTGCACATTGATAAAATATATTGATCAGTAACTCAGAGAAATAACTTTCAAATGAGAGATAGCCATAACGCATGAACAATACTAAAGAACTAACTTAATGAAGATGGAAGCTCCAAAATCACATTGAGAATGATTTCCAAGTGATATAAGTCGAGCATAAAAAATATTAAAGGAGAACTAACTTAATGAAAAGAGAAGGTTCAAAATTACCTTGTGCCAGTAATTAACAGGCACCAAGGAGCCCAAGGCTAACTATCTGAATAAAGTTTACAATTAAGTCATCAACCAAAGTTTCTAATTTATTAACAGAATAAATCATTTATTCTAACTGGGGAAGAAATAAAAGAATTCAGACTTGTCAATGACCTCTTTTGCAGGGAAGCCTTCTTGCTTGACATAATAAAGACCCCAAAGAAGTTAGATTTGAAATCTTCAGCATCGAGGCATTAGATGTTCTAAACCATGGAGGCTTTATTACAATTTTCTAATTGTGAGGACACCTTTATCTATGTTCCTTTCCATGAAAGAAAACTCCATATGTAACCAAGAGAAGATAGTAAATTGTATGCACTATCATAACCATTTTGACCTGTGAAGATCGCCTTTTGGACTAGTATGTATCTGTTTTCCTTTTTGGGGACTATTTCAATGCAAGACATTGTTGTTTCTGATAATATATATATATATATATATATATATATATATATATATATATATGAAAAAAGAAATAGAAGAAGAAAAAGAAGAGAAATTGTTGTTTCTGATAATAAATAAAATAAAATAAAATAAACAGAAGAAGAAACGAGAATTCACTTTTGTGTATGGACTTTTACTTAGGACAAAAAAGGCATATGTATAGAAGAAGAGAAACATGTATTCACTTTTGTGTATGCACTTTTATTTAGGACAAAAAAGGCACATATATAGAAGAAGAAGAAGAAGAAGAAGAAGAAGAAGAAGAAACGTGTATTCACTTTTATGTATGGACTTTTATTTAGGACAAAAAAGGCAGATGTATAGAAGAAGAAGAGAAACGTGTATTAACTTTTGTGTATGTGCTTTTATTTAGGATAAAAAAGGTACATGTATATTTTTTTTTTAAACAAAATCCTCAAGGGTAGGAAGCCAAAGACTATGTTTGGGAACTTTTCTCAAGAACAGTTTTTTGTTTTTTAAGAATAAAAAAATAGAAAAACACATTTGGCTAACAATTGTTCCCAAAATAGGTTTAATCCAAAATTCAAGGAAAACACGTTTGGCTTTCAATTGTTTCCCATATTGAAAGATTGGCTTTGGATTCCCCTCGAGGGTAGACCCAAATAGGTTAAAGGCCACTTAGAAACTTTACATTCTAACAATGGAGCCAATCTAAAAATCTGGTTCGGACTTGTATTGATCCCTGACAACATTCTCTTGCCTAATTGATCTTAAGTCCTTAAATGTGTACAAAAATCAACAAGAACAGCCTAAAATTTTGGAACTCTTCCATACTGGCATTAAAAAGTATGATAGTGTTGTTTGCAACCTGTCTCCTCCTCCTTACTAGGAACCCTTCTAGAATACCACTTTCCTATGCTTTTATCAGCATCCTACTTAAAACATTCGTTGCAATGGCGAAAAGGAAATGAGAAAGAGGATCTCCTTACCTTAATCCTCGGGTTGCTTTAAACCATCCCTTGGCATTTCCATTCACTAAGAGTGCAAGATTTGTTAAGGATAAACATCCCCTCATCCATGATTTCCATCTAGTACTAAACCCCTTTCTATCTAGTGCATGGTCCCAAAAACCTCAATTTGCATGGTCATAGGCCTTTTCAAAATCAATTTTGAAGACTACTCCCTCCTCTCCTAATTTCCTTTTCACATCCATACATTTCATTAGTTATCAAAATTGCATATAAAATTTATTTCCCCTCTACAAAAGCTCCCTGTAAAATGTGGATGGTTTCATTAAAGACTTTTCATGCAACTTGAAAGAACTTTAGCCATGAATTCATACAAGCTTGTGACCAAGCTAATAGGTTTAAAATCTAATATTTTGTTGGTTTGACTTCGTTTTAGCACAAGAGCGATGAAGGTAGCATTGGTGCTCTAATTGATTATCCCACTATTGTCAAACTCCACAAAACATTTTCAATAAACCCACTTTTACCACATTGCAACATTCCTATTGTGGAGAAACCTTTATCTTAATCTTCTTTTCAAAACATAATAAGGTTGAAATACCAATTTTCCTAAAAGCTTAAGCTTGTAGGATTTGGCTAAATAATGCATATCGTGCTCTTCAACACCCTTCCTCAAGTCTTAGCTCCATTTTTAGGCTCACACATGGACTTAATAGATTGGGGAAATAAACATAAAGTGGTGAGGTTCGAACACTTGACCTTCCACCAATGAGGCTCTGATACCATGTTAAACTACCAATTTTCCTAAAACTTAAACTTGTAGGATTTGGATCCACAATGTACCTTATACTCTCCAACAAATGTCTACACATAGTAATTTAATAAACCATTTATTTCAGTTTAGTCATTATTTATATTTTCAAACAATGATTTATAATATTATAGTTTAATAAAGCTTGTGAGTCCAATTCAATCATTATATATCTTTCGATAAAAATATGATAACCTATGTATTATAGATGATCTAATAAAGATAAAGCATACTTAGAAGATTAAAAGAAAACATAAAATATTATTAATGTACTTCAAGAAAAATCATGTATTTCAGAATAACAAAATATTTGATGCATTATGTTCATTTCAAGAATAACAAAATAATACATAATAAGTTCCACTATTTTAAAAGCTTTTATATTTTAAAATGCATATATATTATATATTTATATTTTAAAAATACATTTAATAGATTGAATTATAAATTAATCATTATTTCATTATCTCATTATTTCAAAAATAGATATATTTTCCTCCTTCTAAAACCTGGCATATCCATCCAAATGCAAGAATTAGAATCATTAAATTCTATAACACCTATTCTTGCCATGGATTTTTCCAAGCTTAGTGCAATTGAGAAGCAAAACTCCAAGGAGCATAAAATCCCAAACAAACTAAAGAAGAGGCTCCTCTCTTGGCAAGCCTATTGGTTTCCAGATCAGCCAATCAACATCCATGAGCAAAAGAGCAACCTAATCCACCATCAAGGAGTACAATCCTCCACATCAGATGGTCATACCTTCAAGACCCTCTATGACCATCCAAAACAAAAATGTTGTTGAATCCTCCTCCATTAGTAGGTTAGTATCTCTGAATTCTCCTGCAATTTTCAGATCCTCAAGTAAATAAACATTTTCTCTACCATAGCTAGCCCAGAATTGTTCTATTGGGGAAAAAAAAAAGAGTAATCTCACCCGTATGGTCTTAAATGAGTCCTCTAAAGCCAGTTAATCTATTCATTAAAGTTGAGCTTCAAAACACTAACTCATGGAGGAACCATCCTCACTCAGCAACACCAGTCTCCTACCTGGGATGTAGACCAAACCCCACCCCGAAAAATAATTAAATAAATAAAACAAAAATTTAATAGGTAATTTTTTATCCCCATTCGGACTTGAACCTGGAAACTCCCACAATCCCTCTCCATTCATTTACCACTTCCCCAACCCCAAAAGATGACAATCAAAACAAACCTTACTCCTTAAAAACAGACAATAAGAAAAGAACTCTTACTCCCACTATTCAGCCATGACCTTTCCCTATCCAAAAAGATTATGACATCAATTTTTAGCTACATAATGATGCATTATCATTAAATTACCAGCATTATGGAAGTTTCTTTAGCTGTGGAATGAGATGAAAGAGGCCAAGGAAGCAAAAAAAACAAATAAAATCCTTGGCAATGGCACTAAGGTTCCTTTGTAATCACACCTAGGGTCCTAAGCAATCTCACTTAAGAGCAGACAGTTATAGCTTTCAAAGAAGCTACATAGCTACTACAACTTCCAATAAGGTCTATTAATAAATTTGAAAAACTACATAGGTTTATATAGACTCATAGAATTCTGTATTCTAGTAAGAGTGAAAGCCTATCACCTAATAGGAATACGACTCCTTTTCCTATTAGGAGTCATAATATTAAAAACAAAAAGAAAATTTGACACACACACACACATATTATCCAACCTGGATAAAATTATTTGAAAAAACAAAAACTCCAACTAAGGGCATGGGCTGCTAGTCTACTCCACACCAACCATATGGAAATTACTAACAGCCTATGCTGAAATATTCTTTCATCTTCTTTTGTAAGTATTCAAAAGGTGCTTTTAATGTTGTTTCCCTGCAGATGAAATACACTTCTACAGTGATCTCATAATTATGGATTGGCAGTAGAGATCTTCTAAAATATTTCATAGTGATCACAAAGTTTATAGATGTATTGCAAGACAATCAAAGTCCTTTTGTATAGCAATCCATTTACAAAGTGCTGAACCTACATTCCTGACCACAACAAACCCACCTAGGCAATGTAAGAAAGCCTGGAAAGAAGTTGAGCTTATGTTGAAGAATATATTTATCATTGAAATAACTCTTTATTTCTTTAACCTATCATTGAAATAACCCACCTAGGCAATTCCTGTGAACATTCAGTTCACCGTCCTGTCTGTTATTAAAGTATTGAAGCAGTTTTGAAGATATCTTGTGAAGTGGTAAAGAGGATAACTCCAAGAAAGAGTTGCGGAAAGTGATATCCATCTGCTCTTTATTGTGATTAAGACACTTCTTGATATATTCTTGAAAGAATTTCACAAAAAACCAAAAGAAGCAATGGAGGCCCATTAGCATTGACAAACATGAGGCTACTGGTAGAGTTTTATTCATTTATTTATTTCGATAGGCAGATAGAAATTAAGGATACCAAAAAGAGGAGGTGCAACCTTAGTACACAGGATTTATACAGGGAACACCTAAGAAAATAAAGAAACGTGAACAAAGGCCCAAAATAGGTCCTGCACAAAGCACAATCCATTCTAATCTATCCACAGACCATAAAAGACAGTCTCCCTTCTCTTAATGACTCATTTGACCAAACAAAGGGAGATCAAAGGAATAGGTTCTTCAAATTCTTTGCTGACAGCACTAAGTACTGCTATTTCACTCTTTCCAAGGTGAAAAAAAAAAAAAAACCAAAAATTTCACCAGGACAAAGAAATTCATGTTACCTTCAATCTTTTGTGGCATGTCACTGCGATCCCTATAGTTGAAAATGACATTTCCAGCCCTCAACCTAGACAGTAAATGGAAGCAAAAATTATAAAACACCTCAATTGGCCAACAAACATATAGACTAACTAGAAGAGCAGAGGGAAATAACTCACACAGTCAAGATAGGCTCATATCCTTGGTTTTATGTTTATTTGGTTTTAAAATAAAAGGGAAAACTTTAAATACGATTAAAGAAACCAGCCAGCACAATCATAAAAAAGGCAAAGAAACCACATTGTATTTGAAAGCCTGAGTTACATGATTATTGAACAGCAAAGCATTAAGTTAACCAATACATACAATAACATTCTACAAGGCAGAACGAGAATGGCGATAGCCTTAGATTTTAAAATGGCTACCTGCTGCTAGACCTAACTGCATCTGCTAACAATTTTGCAAAATAAAATAAAATAAAAAGCAGGAAAGAATTTTTTTCAAGTCCTGTCTTGGCTTTGTAAAAATCAAGGACCTAACTTCAGAAAGGTAGACTTTCCAAACAACTTTTGCATCTCAAAACTGAACAAAGCTTTGTATGAGAATGGCTTAGTGGATTGCTGAAGTAGCCAAAAGCTATGGAAAAATTTGCAATTAGCAAGTGTAGGAGCAAGAACGAATGATAAAAAATGAAAAAGTATGCATTACAAAGTGACCATGTTAGTGTTCACAAAGGAGGCTGCAGAAGCAGTTCTAGGAATTCAACCCCAATCATCCATCTGGAGTGATGATTTGTGGTTACAGCACTATCTCAAAATACAGACATCCTCCTTTATATGCTCCGTAGCAGTTAATTGCAACTAAGAGGTGATCAATGCCTAACTGATCATCACAGATAAAATAATGCAGCTCTATCCTTTTAAGGGAATTTGAATGATCTAGAGAGTAAAGTAAATTTTCTGGCTTGTTGAGGAATTCTAGAAAATGAAGCCATTAGATTCATTTTGGTCTCCACAACCTTTTTGGGGCCCACTTGTTAGTGTGGAAAATTGCAAAAATTATCACCTGTAACTATGACAAAATCCTTGTAACGTATCACCTTATCAGTCAGGGAATAAATGCCACAGAGGTTTTGTGGGAACAAAAGATACCAATTATATAGAGAGACATGGGATAGGAACTTTGAAGAACAAATACATCAAAAAGAAATGAGAAAACAAAAGATGAGAGGAAGTCATCAAGTTAGTTTTTTCATGCACAGCAAATAACTGCAACCATAAGGAAATAAACTTGATTCAAGTTGAAGATGCTGCAATCACAAACAAAAGGTCAAGAAGCAATTCATACAGGCAATCAAATGAACAAGATGGCCTATGGCTTGACAGAAGAGAGGGCCCTTAGATAGAGCTGAAAGGTGAAAAATGATTCGTGTGGAACACAACAGGCAGCAGAGAATCAGGGATATAAGGGTTCATTAATCTAAGTTGAGTTGACAGGCTTATCCCATTACTTGAGTGATAAAAGTTTGACCTGGAGTTTCTTTTTGTGGCTATTTTGAATGAGAATTTTTAATTCCTCAGCAATCTGAGATGGGAAGATGAAAAGGCAGAAGTGACTCATTATACTTCACAACTTTTTGTCATGCAAAGGGAGATGAACTGGCCAAGAACAGTATTACACACCTTAAGATCCAGTCTCAATGATGGAAAAGGAAGATCTCCCACACCACGATGTAAAATAAAATCAAAAGAAAAGATATATGAAAGTCATGTGAAACCCTGCATAGAATTGCATACAGCATTTTAGGGTTTTCTCTATGGTCAATTCTTATTGTGAAATCAAGTTATCTTATTTGAGAAAGAGAGCTTCCATATTGCCCTTATCCAAGTGCTAGAACCTCAAAAATAAATAAATAAATAATAACCCTATATATAAATTTTTGCTTTCATTAAAAACTCAGCACTTTTCTACAGTATTGACAGGAATATTTACTGAATCATGCCTGAAGTGTGAGCCTTACAAGAATATCAATTTGGAGGGAGAGAGAAAGAGAAGCACATCAGAATTCCATCCAACCTGAAGGTAACACCTAGAGGGAGGTGAATAGATGTTTAAACCCTTTTGGGCTAAATAATTAAATATTTTAATCCTGTAATAACCACTTTTCAATTTAGGAAAGCCTAAAGACAATCAACACAAGAACACAGGATTTATTACATGGAAAACCACTCACACAACGTGTGAATGTAAAAAACCATGGGGTCAAAGACCTCTAATCACTAATTCACTATTCAAAAGTACAATACACAATTTTAATAGACAAATGTTATCCCTAAGTCTTACTATCCAACACCTACATTGCACTTCACATCTGCGACACAGCACCACATGTGTTTCTAGTGAATCTAACCTTAGCACCTAAGGGGATGTTTTTTTTTTTTTTGATAAGTAAAAAGTAAGTATATTAATCAAAAAGAGGAAACACCAAAAAACCGGTGCCCTCGAAGTATACAGGGAGTATACATACCGCCTTCCCTTACTAGAAGCCTATCCAGTCTAAAAAACTTACAAGAGAAGAAGGGCTCACTACTAAGGAAACCCTGACCCAAGACTAAAGATTACATACAAAAGAATATTTCAATCTTTGAAGCGAGAGTTCCTCATTCCCAAAAGCTAGTCTATTTCTCTCATTCCAGACTAACCAAAATATACATAAAGGAGCCATTTGTCAAGCCCTCTTGCATCTTTTCCCCACAAACACTCCATTCCATCCAAGAAGGGTTGCCTTCACTGTACACGAAAGAGTCCAAGATACTCCAAAAAGGGAGAAAAGAAGGTTCCACAGGACCCGCGTCTTAACACAATGAAGTAAGAGATGATTCACCGTTTCTGCTTCAGAAAGACAAAGAAAGCACCTGTTTGCCAAAGAGAACCCCCTTCTTTGAAGTTTCTCCAAAGTTAAGACTTTACCCCAAGAAGCCTCCCAAGCAAAGAAAACTACCTTTGGAGGCACTCTTACCCTCCAAATTCTTTCGCTAGGGAACATAGAAGAACCTCCCCGCTCCAACATAGAATAAAGAGACTTAACTAAGAAAGCACCATCATTTGAAGTTGTCCAGATCACTCTATCTTCCTCCTCCCTTTGAACCCAAAAGGCATGGATCTTCTGCAACAAACGCTCCACCAAATCGATCTCCCAATCATTAAATGCCCTTGCAAAAAGAGGAGTCCAGTCATCCCCATCTCCAACGGGGTTCCAAACCTCCGAAACCCAAGCATTTTTAGACATGGAAATGGAGAAAAGAGAGGAGAAGGACTCACAAAGTGGCCCATCTCCGCACCACTTGTCTTTCCAGAATCTCACTCTTTGCCTATTACCCACATGGTAAGCTAACCTGCCATCTAATAGTCACCACTTCTTCCTAATTGCTTTCCAAAGCCCAACACCGTTTCTCCCAATTACATCCCAAGTACGCCATCTCCCCTCCTCTTCTCCATACTTGAGGCTAATTACATGCCTCCACAACGCCTCTCTTTCATTAGCATACCTCCAATTCCACTTGCACAAAAAGCACTATTCATCAAAGCTACCTAGCCCACCTTTCTTTTTTTCCAAGCAAACCAAGTTCCATCTGACAAGGTGAGGTTTTTGGACGAGAGCTCTCCCACCCCACAGAAAATCCCTCTGGATCTTCTCCAATCTCAACCTCACTTTTCTTGACAAGTAGAAGAGAGACATAAAGTAAATAGGCATGCTAGAAAGAGTGCTTCTGATTAGGGTGAGTCTCCCCCCTTTAGATATATACTACCTCTTCCACATAGCAAGCCTTTTGCGAAAACACTCTTCAACCCCATCCCACACAGCCAATGAATTGAAAGGTGCCCCTAAAGGCAATCCCAAATAACAAGAAGGGAGCCCACCCACTTTACAACCCAACTCCAAGGCCAATCCCTCTATATCATGCACCCTCCCCACCGGGATCAGCTCACTCTTCTCTAAGTTGATCTTCAACCTTGAACACACCTCAAACCACATGAGAAGCCAACTTAGATAAGTCATCTGATCTAAAGACTCCTCACAAAAAACCAACGTGTCATTCGCGAATAACAAATGTGAGATTTGAAACCCCTCACCACTCCTACCACTCACCCTCCACCCAGATAAGAAGCCCCCACTAATAGGCCTTCTCAACATACTACTAAACACTTCCATGGCTATCACAAACAGGTAAGGGGAGAGGGGATCTCCTTGTCTCAACCCGCTTGAGCTTTGAAAAAAACCGAATGGAGAACCATTAATTAAAACAGAGAATTTCACAGTGGAAATGCACCAATCTATCCACTTTATCCATCTCTCCCCAAACCAAACAAATGGAAAGTCAAACATATTTGAGAGTTTCGAGAATGGGAAGGCAAATTAGATTTTCTCAATACTCAGTATCAAAAGCTCAAAACCGTTTTCATCATGGTATTCATAGGATACAAATACCTAGTGGACTCAAATTACGATTTCCAAAATAAAATCAATTAAAATATGTAAAATAGGATATTTGTGGAGATTTGGATATCTATACGAGCGCTTGAGCACTCTCCAACGCTTGAGCACTCGAGGATTTTTTAAACATTTTTCAAAAACATTTTTGAAAATATTTTTGCTTGGTTTAAAAACATGTGGTCCACACCATGATTTTAATTAAATCCAATTTGCCTTTCTTAGGCTTTTCCATATTTACATGTGTCATCCTAGTTGATCACGTTGCAACCTTAAGTCTTCAATGGAAAGTAAGACAGAATGTAAAAAGATCTTGAGCTAAAACGAAAGGAACAAAATTGATAATCTTAAACTATATGACCTAAAGTACCAATAATCTCCATCTTTGGCAATTTTATGATAGACTACAAATTACACAAACACCTTAATCTCAAACAAAATTTACACATCTCTCAATTACTCTTGTCAAAACTAAATCATTCTCTAATATGCTAATGGCAATCAAACCACATCAAAAAGCAAGCAATCCCCTAATACATGTGACTTGCAGACACCAACCAACCAAATACACAAGTAATGCAATGTGTGGGAAAAAATACTCATAAATTCTATCCAATCAAGGTAAAGGGAATGGATGTGAGTAATGAATGCAATGGGTATCCACACAATCAACAATGAATTTTCTCCCACTTTTTTGTCACAAAAATGACAAAATAAATAAGATAAAGTAATAAAAGAACAAAAAAAAGAGACACTGAAGCAAAAAGATATTCATTATTGTGTTATTCTTATGGACAGCCATTGTGAAAGCCTTAGAGTGATCTTTTGTTCCCATGGTGACCTACCTCTGTACTTCACAACAAACTAGTGAATAGGCTTCCTCTAGACTTGGTAAAGGAGCAATGGCCAAACATGACCACTAGCTTGATCCAAACTGTGATCAAGACCTGCAGGAAATACATAAACCCGATCCTCAGCAATACGCTTCCTTTGTTTCTTAATATTAGCTACACACGTCATATCATTGGGTCTTCAATAATCAAGCTCCATGAATATTGAGTTTAACTCATTGTAGTATTCTACAAGAGGGCGACCACCTTGGCGTGATTGAAATGATTTCTTCATCAATTCATATACTTGAGAAGAGTAAGAGACATCAAGATAGCTCCTCTTGACTACATCCAACACCTCCTTAGCCGTTCACACTACATAAAGTGTGACATCAGCCAGTCAATCATGGAATTAATGAGCCAAGACTTGACTAGAGCGTCTTTAGCCTCACATTCATCATAATTTGGATCATCCTCTACAAGTGCAACCTTCCTTCCTATGATATATCCCTTCTTCTTTCTGGCAGCGATATGAATTTCCAAAATTTGAGACCAAATATGATAATTAGCACCATCTAACTTAATAGAAATTGTTAGAGAGATGGTCTCATGAATGGTCACCATGAATGACTTTTTGCTATCAGAAATATTCATATCTATTTTTGTAGACATGACATGATAATGAAGAGGGTGAAAAAGAATGGAAGGAGTGTCAGCTAGGCAGTAGCGGAAATTCTTTACTTTCACTCTAATATACCAACTTGATAAATTATTGAATGAATATTCTCATATATCTCAAGGGTATTTATACAAAGTACATAAGGCTATTTTAGGATTGCCAACTATACAAAATAATAGACAATGATACAGAATAAATCATAACTAATCAACAACAACACAATCAGTTGTACCCACAACTATACACAGCTGAACCTACAGCTGACCCTTTCTCCTCAATATCTGGCTTAGCAAAGAATTATCTCTTGCAAAATAATAATAAATAAAAAGAAACAAAAAAACAAAAGAGTCCTCTAGTTACAATTATTTCATTTGAGAAAAACTTTTCTCAAGTTCCAAAATCATGTTTCATTCAAAGAAAATTTGATAGCAAAACATAAATTTGAAAAACAGTTGGAAGTTATCATAGGAACTTGAAAGATTGTTGTGAGTCACTAAATCTTGAGATCGAGTTTCCTCCAAGTCGAGGGGAAATTGATGGAGATGATCTCCAAGGTCTATCCTATAAAAGGAAGAAAAGGATTTTTTTTAATCATTTTAGCTCCTTTAGACTCATAATAGATAAATAGTTGATACTGAAGTCTCATTAAAACTTGGGAGGTTTTTTTTATTGTAAACTTCTCAAAAGAAGTTTCTATATATATATATATATATATATAAACTTTTTTTCCAATCTTCTTATTTAAGTCCTTTTTTTTAGAATTTAGAAATTTTCTTTATTAGAACTTTTATTACAAGAAGTCCCGATAAAGTTTTGGTTTCTAATTCCAAAAAGAAAGTCTCCTTTTCATTTTTAATCCTATTATTTACAACATTTAAAATTTTTATGAAAAACTTAAGAGACTTGATATGTTTATAGAGTATGCTTTTTTTAATGGGTTTGTTGAGTTTTTTAAGGTTTTTTTGAAGCCTAAAAATAAGGCTAATTGTTGTAAAATGAGATTAATTTATGCATCATAAGTAATATCAAATTGTTTGCAACCAGTGGAATTTCCAATAGTGAGACTCCATTTTTTTCCTAATGTTTTTCTTCTAGGTAAGAGTACTAGAAGACTTTAGGGAGACTCTAAGGTTTCCTATCTTCTTTTTTTTTTTTCTTTTTTCTATCTTTTATTTTCTTTCTTTATTGCCCTAAGTTTACACCTAAATCCTCTCCTTAAATCCCAAAAGATTGAAAATCTAACCGTCCTTATTTGATTGTAGATAACCATCTTAAGGTTGTCTATTATTAATTTAATCCAATCATGTCAATCTTAAAAATATTATTTTCTCATCTTGGTCTCAAATTAAAAAAGGCAAGATCACACCTTTCATGGGAAATGATAGATACAATCCAAGTATCAAATCATACATAGAAATATAGCTTACACTTAAATATAATCTAGCAATATGCATATCTCAGCAATAATCTCTACTTCTAAAGGAAAAAAAATGGTAGACAAAGCCTTAAATTAGCTGATAGGAAATCCTGATTCAATTTTAGAAAGATAAATGTAGACTGGTTGATATTCAACATCAAATGATTCCTGGATGATGTGCGCAGATGATAGATATCCAAAAGAAATGGTTGATATTGCAACATAAAATGATTCCAGAATGATGTGTGATATGATAGATATCCAAAAGAAATTTGCAGAAAATATCAAATTTTGATATTAGAAGAATTATTGATACAGGAACAAATTAGAAAAGGGAGTTGAAAAAATTACTTACCGGATAATGTTAGAAAATGATGAAGTTGGGATGTTCCTATATGTGTATGAGGCATACGGAGACTTTTCTTTTGCCCCAACCTTTTGTGCAACAATATTAACTTGAACTTTTTGTGAACCCTTTAGGGAGCCAAAGAAAAGGGATCATTAGAGAAGATCAGTTAATGAATTAAAGAAATTTACAATTTCTTTGTGGAAACATCAATAAGCAGGGGTAAAAACACACCATAGTTCCCAAATCATGAGGAGAATGAAATGTTATACAACTGCCTTCCTCCAAAAAACATGGCTGCAAAAGAGGAAAAGGAATCACTAAGTTAATGAGATGGCTATAAAATTATAAGATATAATCAAGAAAGGAAATAAAGAAATCATAAATTACTCTAAAGGGTATTTAGGTAGTTTAACAGTTTTGTAGGGTCTTTAGAATCATAATTAGCTAATTATTAATATTTGAGTTTAATTTAGAATTTGGAAAGTTTCATTTTACTAGAATTTCTCCTTAAAAAAAGTTCCTATATCTCTAAATATTTTCTACAAAAAAAAAAAAAAAAAAAACTCATTTAAGTCCTTTTTAGGATGTATAAGTAATTTTTAATTAAAAATTATTATGACAAAAAGCTGTTATAGTTAAGTTTCTAATTCTAAAAAAAGATTTTCTATTTTCCTTTAATCTTTTAATTTAAAGGATCAGAAGTTTCAAGAAAAGATAAGAATCCTAATAAGTTATTACATAGGTTAAATATCTTTTTTTTTTCTTTTTTTAAATTTTAGGGTTTTCCAAAGCCTGTAAAAAGGCCTAGTTGCATTGATAATGAATAATATTAAGTTTTTTACATATTGTCTGATTTTCAATGGTGAGATTCATTACTTTTTTCCAAGTAAAACTCCTATAAGGCTTTAATAAGAATTGAAGGGCAACATTTTTTTTTTTTTTTTGATAAGTGAGAGTATTGTATTAGGGAAAAGCATTAAAATAGCGACTTAAGATGTACAAGAAAGATAGACTCACCCCCTTACAGCTGAAACAAAAAATTTTCCAAACAAGATGTGCAAAAAACAACCACTCCGTCAACGGGAAGCCATCCAATCAATGAAATCAATTAGTGTTGAAGGACAATCTTTTATAAACAATTTAGACTTCGACCAAAGTAAATATACAAAAAACGCTTTCAGCTTTTGCAAGGACAGCACACCATCTTCAAAGGCAATCATGTTCCTTGCCTTCCAAAATGACCAAAACAAGCATAAAGGGCCCGCATTCCAAACTGCCCTACGCTTCTTACCCACAAAAAGTCCTTTTCCACCCCAAGAGGGTTTCCTTAACCGAGGAAGGAAACACTCAATACACTCCAAACAGAGTAAAGAACAGTTTCCACACTTTCCTTGTCTTTTCGCAATGGAGAAGAAGATGGTCAATGGACTCCAAATGCACTTGGCACAACTAACATTTATTTGCTAAAGCCCCTCTTATGAACTTGGTCCAAAGTTAGAACTTCCCAAGCAAAGAAATTTACTTTTGGTTGCACACTACAGTTCCATATAATCTTCATTGGGAAACACCCTATCGAGTCCGGCTCTAAGGCTTTATAAAGAACCTTTACCAAAAAACTGCCATCCTTTGATTCCACCCACCTCACCCTATCCTTCACGTCCACAATCACTCTCTTCCCACTCAAACATAACAACAAATTTTCCACCTCATCCATCTCTCAATCATTAAAAGGCCTAGAGAAGCAAGGACTCAAACTCCCCTCCCCCCTCTCCCCTTTTTTCCTCACTTTCTGAAGCGATCCAAACATCTTTCACCCAGGCCTCTTTCGAAGTAGCTATGGCACAAATAAGGCAAGAAAAGACTCGCATAAAGGTGTAACTCCACATCACTTATCTTTCCAAAAACTCACCCCCTACCCATTTCCCACCACAAAAGAAAAACTAGTGCTAACAAGGTGCCCCAACTTCCTAATTGTTTTCCACAAGCCTACACCATACCCCTTCCTAACTTCTTGAGAACACCACCCACCATGTTCCTCCCCATATTTCCCCCTTATTACTTAATTCCAAAAAACCTCTTTTTCATTTGCATAACGCCAACTCCATTTGCCAAGGAAAGCCTTATGGAGTGTGGCAAGGCCCTTCATCCCCAGACCCCCTTTTCTCTTATCTAGACAAACTGTCGTCCACCTTCCTAAATGAAGTTCTCTTTAGGGCCCCACCTTCCCACAGAAAATCCCTCTGAATCTACTCCAATCTCATCCTAACCACTCTAGGCAAAAGGAGGATAGACATAAAATAAATTAGCACATTGACTAAAGTGCTTCATATCAAGGTGATTCTTCCACCCTTAGCGATATATTGATACTTCCACATAGCCAATATCTTACGGAACCTTTCCTCAATTCCATCCTAAGTTGCCACAAAATTAAAACAAGCATCCAACAGCATTCCCAAATAAGTAGACGGTAGGCTTCCCACCTTACAACTAAGTTTTGCAACCAAATCTTCCACATTCTCCACCCTTCCCACCGAAATCAGCTCGTTTTTATCCATATTAACTCTCAATCCAGAGATTGCCTCAAACCACATTAGCAACCACCATAAAAACATCATATGCTCCTCCCACGCCTCAGAAAATCAGTGTATCATCCGCAAACAGCAGATGAGAAACCTTGGCCCCTTCACCCCCTCTACCCTGCACCTAGTAGGCTGATAAGAAGCCTCCACAAACTGCCCTCTTTAGAAGACAACTAAGGGCTTCCATTGCTATCACAAATAGGTAAGGCGAAAGTGGATCACCCTGTCTTAGGCCTCTAGAGCTTTGAAAGAAACCAGAGGAGGTTCCATTAACCAAAACAGAAAACCTAACTATGGATAAACACCATTTGATCAACCTTAACCACTTTGCCCCAATCCCTTCTTCTCCATGACTGAAAGTAAAAATGACCACTCAACATGGTCATAAGCTTTCTCAATGTCCAGTTTGCATAGAATCGCCCCCTCGTTGCTCTTAAAAATCGAGTCTATGGCTTCATTGACAATGAGCACTACATCCATAATTTGCCTACCCTCCACAAACGCATTTTGGGCCTTAGAAATCACCTTATCTAACACCCCTTTCAGCCTATTGGTCAAAACCTTAGCTAACCATTTGTACAACCCCAACCCCCCCCCCCCCCCCCCCCCACCACCAGGCTTATTGGCTTGAAATCCCTTAAGTCCTCCGTCCCCCCTTTCTTCGGGATCAACACCAGAAAGGTTGAATTCAAACTTCACACAAAACAAGCAAAATCATAGAAATCCTTGAAAAAATTCATCATCTCAATCTTCACAAATTCCCACGAGATCTGCCAAAATGCCATGGAGAACCCATCTAGGCCTAGAGCTTTATCCCCGCTAAAACTTGACAGTGCCTCAAACACCTTCTCTTCTATAAAAGGCTTCCCCGATCATGTCACCTCAAAGTCTTCTAGCCCCTCAAAAGACAGCTCACTTAAGTTGGGCCTATAATCATCGTTAGTAGAGAGCAGGAGTTGGACAGCTCTACTCACTACCACTCTTAATTCTCTATCCTCAATGATCCACACCCCATCAATTTGGACTCTAGCCATCTGGTTTCTCTTTCTATAGGGATTGGTCATTCTATGAAAGAAGCTCGTGTTTCTATCCCCCTTCTTCAACCAGATTTCCTTTGATTTCTATCTCCATGGCGTTTCTTCAAGAAGAGCCCACTTTTTATAAATCCCTATAGCTTCCATCCAAAATTCCTACTCTTCCAAAGACAGAGTGCAAACATTCTCCTTATTATCCCAAAAATCCACTTGATTTAGAGCTAACTCCTTCTAAACCACATACAAACCAAAAAATTCCTTATTCTAACATCTCAGGAGAGGTTTTAAAGCTTTCAACTTTTCGGCCAGTATGAAACTAGCAGACCCATTGAAATTAAGCCCTTCCCTCCAAGTCCTCAGAACATTCATATGTTTTCAAATCTAAATGGAGTAGGGCCTCTCCTCCATCTAGAAGGACCGAGAAATGATTTGATAGCAGCCTAACAAGGACATTTTGAACAACCCTCGAAAAATGGTCTTCCCATTCCTCAAAAATGAGGAATCAATCAATTCTCGATTTAGATTGGTTACTTAAGCCACCACTCTAAGTGAAAAGGTCACCCTAAAAGGGCAGCTCCCTCAATTCTAAGTCCTCAATCACCTCTGAAAATATCCTCATAGCTAAGGACAATATGCCTCCTCTACTACGCTTTGAAGGGAATCTAATCATGTTAAAATCACCTGCCACGCACCAAGGGTCACCCCACAATCCTCTAACCGCCCCTAGCTCACTCTAAAACACTTCCCTATCCATCTTCAACGTGGGTCCATAAACCCTAGTAAAGCTCCAACAAAAACCATCCTCACAATTCTTGAAGCGATAAGACACTGAGAAAAGCCCCACCTCCATCTCCGGCAATTGTAACACTCTGTTGTCCCATAACACAACAACCCAACCCCTCCCCGGGTCGGGCTACCCCCCTCGAATTCATAGCCCCCCATTCTAAACACCTTCCCACCCCCATGGTCATTTCCTGCATTTTGGTTTCCTGCAGACAAACTAAATCCACCTTCTGAGATTTAATAAAAGCCTTTATCATCTTTCTCTTATCTCCATCATTTGCCCCTCTAACGTTCCACGATAAGATTGGAAGCTTCATCCAACACAAGCCGATTCCCCCACAAGCCCCTCCTATTCAACTGTAATTCATCGAACACTCCAACTTCTTAAGCTCCCAATTAGATCTTGAGGGTTTCTGCCCTTTCCTTTTTTTCCCGATCAACTTCTCAAATTGTGATCTTCTCTCATTCATTCTCTTGAGAAGCTTCAAAATTTCCCCCTATCACCACCCACACCATGACCCTCCCCTACCGCAACCATCGCCCCCTCCAACCCAAAGACAAAAGAAGAAGAAGAAAAGACCTATCCCCCCAAAAAGCCAGCAAGAAGAAGGCGCAAGGTAAGAGTACCTGGAAGCTTCCTCCATGAGGCATTGCTCTCGGTCATCCGACAAACCCATTTTGCCTCTACGAGCCCTACGCCAAACAAGATTTCTTCGGCTTCCCACGACTCAACAGAGAGGCATATCCCAAAAGCTCTACCCTCTTTTAAAAACCCCCTTAAGCTGACCCGATCCTAGCCCACAGTCCAATCTACACCACAACTGGGTTGGCCCAACTCCCAAACTGAAGTTGGCCCGCAACACTCTTCCTCCAACAAAGACTGGGTCAGCCCAATCTTTAAAGACTTTAAAAAACCCTCTTAAGTTGAAAAACTCGGTACCCCTTTGGCCCAACCACCCACCTTAACAGGCTCAGGGCCCTTTCCGCCTGTGAGCCCCTTATCACAAAAAGCCTCTCCTCCTGCAGTCCCCTTCCCTTTTCTGTCCACCCTAAAGCCTACAACACTGTCAGAGGCCCCACCTCCTTTTTCCAACTCATCACCATCATTGTCACCGTTGTCTACATCCCTTGCTTTTCTAATTGTGCAATCCGATCCATCCCCTTCATCATGCAAAAGCTTCCACTCCCTCCCCACGCTACTCCCCGCGAGTGAGACATTAGCACCATCAGCCCTAAACTTCATTCCCACGCTCCCCCGACTTCTGCTCATTGGCACCACTACAAACACCCATGGCAGCACCTCCCACCACAGCTGGATGGCAAAGCATGCAGCATCCACGACCAATTGCAGTGTCCCCGAAAGCTCTTTCCCCTCTGACTTAACCAAAATCCTGGCCCACTGGAGCTGAGAGAACCTCCTTGTATTCTCATCAACCCCAATGAACCACACAACAATCTCCAATTTTTCTGAAAACCTCCCCATTCCAAAAGTTCAGTGAAAGACCCACCACCCTCACCCATACTTCTTTGACATGAGATCCTAAATGCAGACAACCGGCCTCCGCACTCCATTTCTCCAAAATCAACAGCTTATCCTTGAAACATCGCACCCCCTTCTTCCACACTCTCTTTGCATCCTCCCCATCTTCAAACTCCAAAAGAAAGAAAGCACCTCCCAGCTTCGAGAACCTCACTCCTCTCTTAAGGTTCCACAGGCGCTCCCCCCATCTCCTTAACGAGATCATTTCCGACTCCAAAATCGAGTCTTCTCCCCACCTACCAACCAAAAAACAACCCAACTATTCCTCCCTACTCCTCTTCTCCCTTCCACCAAGCTGAAGCCATAAAGCATCACCTATCCTTCCAGCCGACGCTCTAGCCACCTCCACAAAAGCCCTCTTCTCACACTCCCCCAAATTGCCAAAGCTTCTATCGGCCCTTCCGGCTGTAAGCATAGGTGCATGCCTTGTTTCAGCAAAAGATATTATCCCAAGGGATCTAAGTTTCTCAACCAAAGTGGCCAAGCCCCCAATCAGACGCTTTCCTTCAGGGAACACTAAACAAAATCTCTTTGCCTCAAGATCAAGTACTAAGCACAGGACGAACCTCCCCGCCCCATTGATGTGCCTCTCCAACCTGAACTTTCTCCCCTCATCCTCCCAAACTTTTACAAATCTTCCTTCCTTTTCCTCCTTGCAACATTCTTCAATACCTTCCAGCAGCCTCCTTAGGCTCCCATCCCCAAATTAAATCCAAGATGAAAATCCTCTACTTCTCTCCACAATGATTCCTCTTAACTTCCCACGAACTTCCTCCACTAAGACTTCAAAGGACTATGATTCCACCGCAAACCAACAACTACCCCCTCTCATTAGAGAGAGACTTCAACACTCCTTCTCGTTACTTTCAAATCCTCATGTTATACTCTTTTAAACTGCATATCGAAGGGCAACATTTTCATTCTTAAAACAATTGTTTTCAAGAACAAAATTCTATTTGTGAACGCAAATATGGAAAACGGTTTTCTCCACTTATTCTATGTGAAGCTACCATGCATTTATGTATGATGCAAAAGTTCCCAATATTTAAATACACTTCAAATATTCAATTTGTTTTAAAAAAAAATGGCTTTAGAACAAATTTTCCAAAAATTGTTTTCAATACAAAATCTGTCAAACATGTTTTTTTTTTCAAAAACTGTTTTTATTATAAAGAACAGAAAACTGTTTTTTTTATTATAAAGCACAAAAAAGTGCTGTTTTTATAAACAACAAAAAACCATTTTCAAGAACAATTCCTTAATAAGCCCTAAGTTTTTTTTTTCTTTTTCCTTTTCCTTCCTATCTTTTATATTATTTTTTCCTACAACTACAATTTTTATTCATTGTTCCTCTTCTTAAAGCTACCAACCACTAACATTTAAAAAAAAAAAAATGGTCTAGTGTCATGAGAAAAACAAGAAACATTAGTAGCATTTTAATGATGATATACCTCCAAAAAGCATGATTGCATATCAACATTTGAGAGCATTTCAGCCCTATTCCCCAAGGTCAAGCTCGCAGACCTCTCCAATGACGAATAGAGTGATTCCATTGGTAACTTGCCCCATAGACAATATCCTCCAACATTAGCTGCAAAGAAACAATGTATTAAAAGCAAGAGTTTAGATGATTTTCATGATGAGAAATAAATGATTTTTAATTGAGTTTCTTACAAGGAACTATGCCCAAAAAATGGTGAAAAGGTGAAAAGGATATGGAAATATGAATTATAAGTGGAATACTAAATGAATAACCATTATTTAAGTGGAATATTTTGAATCAAGGAGCCAGAACCTTTATAAGCAACCTCATAGTTCATAAGCTTGTCTTCCAAATTAAATATGGAAACCCAACTATAAGAGAGTCCCACCTTAGATATTCACATTGCAAAGAATCTGGAAGATCAAATGAATTTGGGAACTCAGTTTACTATGTTGTTTAGATAGTTAAGGAAGGATTTAAAATACCAAAGAAAAGAAATATCCCATGAACCAAAATCATTATAATTATGGCTACTTTCAGCATCAGCAATTTGCCAAAAGGGGCTCTATAAGCTTATGTAAGATGAGTTTTATGAGCCCTTGAAATGTGTGCTTACAGTGAAGAAGCTAAACCTAGCTATGCCTGTGTCCTGCATGCTGCTGCTGTATCTTTCATACCACCAGTTTAGAGAAAGGAAGGTTACATAAGGAAGTTGACAGCCAACATACAACTTTTGACAGGCCACTTAGTGTATGAATCCTGATTAAATACACAATGAGTCGTCCCTTATATTTAACAGAGCACAGTGCCCTAGATAAGCCTGAACTGTAGAAAATAATTCACATAGTGGTCAACATAAAAGGCCCTATTTGTTTGTTTTTTGATAGGATTCATGTTCCTGTTGCTGCTGCTGCTGCTGCATGTGCAAAAGAGAAGCTAGAAAAAAAATCAGAGCCCAAATACTCATGTGAACATTTTTCCTAGAATTTAATAGTTTTCCTAGAGCTTAACAGTTTGGCTTACTGACAGTACATATATGGCCATACCTCAAACTTCAACATGGGATTGGGCTCTGAGCATCCAAAATTTTGTGAATATGTCTATGCTACATGGGATACAAGATAGTCTACACAACACAAAAATGTCCAACCAAGAAGGTAGAGATCTTTTCCCATAAACAAAATCCTACTACTAAACAAGGGCCTTTCCAAACATATACAGGAGGAAAAAAACAAATTCTTGATGCTATTTTGATTGCTAACAAAATTGTGGATGAGAATTTGTCCCCAAGGAAGGAGGGAATTGGTATCCAAGGAGGCTTTTAAGAAGACACATGACCAGGGTTAATTGGGTTGGTTGGACAGTGCACTCAAGAGCGGAAGGTCCCAAATTCAAAGTTGGGCAAGCCAAATACACAGTTCTTGGTAAGGGGTCATGCTCCCAGATTCTTTTCAATCCTAAAAACTAGGGATAGTGGGTTTCTCTATTATCAGAAAAAAGGATTCAGGGTGTAAATGGAGAAAATGATCCAATGATGTGCATCCACATTTTTTATCACTCTTTAATGGGAAAACTAAAGGAATGGTTGAGGCTTGCAAGGTTTTATGCAAAGTGATCGTCTTTCATCTTCTCTTTAGAATTCTTGTCAATGTCATGAATAGGATCATTCAGAGGACTGAGGATCCTAGTCTTGTTCAAGGCTTTAAGGTTGAGAGGGACTATGTTAAGAATGTCGCACCTGCAACTCATCAATGATACCATCTTCTTCTCCAAGGCTGAGGTAGAAGCTATATCTAACCTCAAGCTTACCCTTAAAACATTTGGATTAGTCCTAGGTCTTGTCCGTCTTATGGATTTGATCTCATTCTACACACAATCCAATATGAAAGGCTTTCTGAAACCCCAAAAACAAGAAGAGATATACCAATTCTTTCTAACCCATATTACTATATATCAAGATTTAAATTCCACTCTTAAAACCATTAAGAACCAAAAATAAGAACATTATTGCCTCTTCATAATCATCTAAGCCACGTGTCATTCATACAGCTAAAACCTACTGGGCAATTTCTTTACCAACATGCATTGTCAAGAAAACCAAGCCTAAAGCAAAGTTCCAAAAGAAAATAATACACAGCTTTAAGTTGCAAAAGCCTTGCACAAATGCTCCAAAATCAGAAATTCATTCAAACAAATAGGTCATATGTGAAAAATAGGGCAGCCAGGCAGGTGATATATGGGCAAAATTGACAATATGATCAACAGTTGAGGTAGAATGGGCAATCCAATTGTCACAACCAAGAAGAATTCTTTTTCCTTTTTTAATTTTCGATGTTAGTATAGATTAAAACTAATCCAACTCTCGAGTCTTGAGCACCAAAAGATATTCAATTTTTGGAGCACACCATTCAGAAATTTACTTGGCCAGGCTGCTCCTGGGACTAGGACCCTAGCTTCAAAGTTTTTTGTTTTTTTTCCACAAAACATCTAGCTTGAGGAATTACTTGCAAGAGAAAAATCCATGTATACTAACCGCAAGTTGTAAGAGAAGCAAATACCAAAGGAATTCTAGAACTAAGCAGTAAATCAAGATGTCATATATACAAATGGACATTAAATAAATCACCTTCACAGAAAGAATTTCTTGCTTCACCTGCAAAATGAGGGGAAAAGAATCCAAGTCATTTGATAAGTGAATCAGACCCTTTGAATGAACTGGTGTGATATGGATAAGATAGTACCACAGCTGACAAGCAAGATGGTTAGTTTGCCAGCTTTGACATCAAGTGATAACTTATTCATTTCAGGGAGAATAAAATTTGCTTCAGCTCTTCTCCATCCCTCAAATTCAGTGAAAGAAGACAGTTTACAAGCTCGACTGAGGCGATAAACTTCAGAATGCTGTTTCTAATAACATAAGATAACAGGAGCAAAGTATTAATTAACAATCAGTACAGAAAAGTAAATCTACAATTATAACACTACCATACCCCTGCTGCAACTTCAGTATCAGAAACAGGTTTTGCCATCAAGACGTATACAGGTAACAGATCTTTTGCTTGCATCCCATCTTTAACTGTCCCAGATAGGGAGATAGTCATTTGCAATCTGAAATTTTCATCCAACAGCAGCCCAATCAGTATTCATGATCATTAAGGATGCCAAAAAAATGCAATTAATAACTTCACTTGTAGAAAATATGTAGGAATCAAAATCAGATAAAATTGAGATAGCCGGTTTCTCCCATGCTAATGCTGTAGCAAATGAAAATATATACCTACCCATGCATGCAAGTTTATAAATTAAATTATTGAACAAATTAATAGAAAGAAAAAACTGTTGGAAAAAAAATATGGGCTTACAGTTTCATTAGTCAATCAAGGGCTAAATAGATTGCAAACCTAAACAAAGAGACCAACACTATCCTGAGGTACTCATCAAATTTCTTCTAATTTAATCAAACCTTAACCAAATCATTACTATCATTATTACCATCCTTATTATTCAGCTCCTCTCTTTTAAACAGGAAATCATACTTGTATTTTATTAGATAAGAGGAAGAACTTGTATAAAGGACAAATGAAGAGAAATCCTACAAAAAGGAAAATGCACATGAGTATGAGAAGAGAAATAATAAGGTCATGCAGTAGAAAGTATCATGGGCCCAGAAACCTATGACCCATTAGCACTTTTCAGCCTCTTCTTTTTCCCAAAAAGAAGTTGCTATCTGGCAGAAACTGCTGTAACTTCTTCTTCTCCTTTTTTCAAGTGAGAAATTGTCCCCCACTTCAAACCCCACAAGCTTAAAATTGATTAACACACAGGGAACCTTTTTTTAATTAAAAACAAACTAATCCATTTGACATTTTTACTTACAAGCAAAGGATGAGAAGTCCTTTCAAAATATATTGAAGTTGATCAAAAAGAAAAAGAAGAAAGTTTTTTCTTGAAAAGAGCAAGAAATGGCTATACAACTCAAACAGAATACAAACATGCACAATTCAAAGAAACTCCACACAACCCAAGCTGGTAAAAAATCTCTTCCAAATGAAGCCAGTGTCTGGATCCTCTTTTTGCTAACATGCTGCAAAATAAGCAAACCACAGAGTCTGAGAAAAAGACCAATTCAAGTTACAACCAGCACCTAAAATTTGGCAAATCCAACAATATACTTCCCAGGAACCACTCTCTGAGTTGGGAACCTAAGAGATCAAAATTACAGAAACCTTTTCCACCCATTCATTAGAAAGACACAAAGCATGCCCTCTAGTAGAATTTTTGCCTCTGCCTCAACAGTGGAGCCCTCTCCCACCAACTTTGAAAAGATGCCTAACACAATACTACAAAGGTCTTGGGTCACACCTCCAGGGGTGGCTCAACATGAAATGAGGCCTAGACTAAAAATTTCAATTAAGCTTGTTTTATATTATATACGATAATATCATCTATCTATTTATATAATATACAGTTTTATTAAAAAAAAAAAAAAAAAAATTGCTTTTCAAGATACAAACTTATCAATCAATATTCTGTAATCAAGTTTTATTAAAATATCTTTTTCAATAGATAATATAGCTAATCTACTAAATCTTTCTTGTGACATGGTAAATCGTAAATGAGATTTTATTAGTTATAGTTTGAAATTTTTCTTTCTGTTGAAGCAACCTTCACTGGTTTAGTTAATACTATTCTATAAGCAATACATGCATTTGGAAAAGAATTTAATTTTTTTTTTATATGATTTAGTATTTCAATTATATTGTTTGTTTCTATTTTTAAACCCTCCATTAAAGCTAAACCATCAATATTAAATAACTCATCATATTTAATGGTCTATTAAATCTTTAACCAACCTTGTTTATTATTGCTAACATATTTATCTAGTGCTCCTTTTTTAGATTCAATTTATTTATCTATTTTTCTCTTTTTTTAAAATTTTTCTTAATCATATTCATATTTTCTAATAGACATGTCAAAAAATAGAAGAAATAAAGAATATAAAATAAAAGATACAATAGAACGGCACAACAATAGAACACAATGAAGCAAACAATCAAAAAATCCTAGCAACACACATTAAAATGAATAATAAACAAAATTGAAATATTAAATAAATCATAAATCAAAATATAAAGTTTAGAACAATATAACCTAATTTAGACAAATGTGTTGTTGTACTTGTACTTTTGATGTAATATGAACTTAAGAAAAATTGACTCCTTAGATTTAGTACAAAACAATGTAACCTGATTATTTCAACTTTGAAATAATTGGTATAAGCAAGTAAAGAGGAAGAATTAAAAGAGAAGTGAGAGAAAAAAGAATTAGAAAAGACATGAGAAAAAAGAAATGGAAATTTGATAGTATGAGATAAAAACAAGGAAGTTGAAGACAAAAAGACTTATTAAAAGTTTAAGTTTCTAAAATAAAATCAATAGATTTTTTTTCTTAACAATACAATAAGAATAATAAATACAAATGGCTACAATGGGTAGTTGAATCATATAAAACAAATCATTTATATTTGGTAAACTTTTTCCTATTAATATTTGTTAATATCTCAATGTAACAAATATTTAGATAATTATGAAAATTCAGGCCCTTTTTTCTCTTTTAGTTTATCATTTAATTAAAATAAAAAAATTATCAAATATCATTTAAAAATATCTAACTAAAACTAGAAAAATAAATAAAGTAGTAAAAAAAATTGTGGCCTTTTATGGAGTAAGGGCCTTGGGTGGTTGCCTTACTTGCCTAAAGGTGGGGCAAACACCGCACACCACCAATCCCAATCAACTTTTACTTACTCAAAGCACACTCATCCTCATTGAAAATGAACTTAAATGAACCCACCAGAGATGGAAAGCATAATAGAAACAACTCCCCACCGACCCTCTTTGAGTTGCAAACCAAGTACCAATCAAGTTATAAGACACTAAAGAGAGTGCCCTTAGAAACTACAAAAGATAAGGCTTGAGAAGAGGAATAAAGTATATGAAGTTCAAAATAGCCTCCAAATTCCTCCATTTATGCCAAAAAGACTTCACATTTCTCTCAAGCCAGATCATCCAAACCAATGTAAGACTAGCCACATGTCAAAGTATCCTACTTTTGTGATAACCTAGATACCCTAAAAGAGATAATCATAAAAGCCACACTACTTGAGAATCCAACCTATCCCAAAAGTCAATGGGAAGTTTAGAAGAAGATGATCAACCAGCTCATACAAACACATAACACAATGGTCTAAGGCAAGGGCGTTTTGAAAGCCCTCCTCATTTGTAGCAATTAATTGATACTAACATAGAGGAATAGGAAAAAATGACAATACAAGAGATAAAGGAGTTAGAAATTTCTTGAAATCTTGAAAAGATTTGGAATAGAGCACAAAGTGGTTGATCGCCCTACCACAAGTCTTTTTTAATAAACAAATTTTTTAAAGAAAATCCTTATGATTTGAAAAATCCAAGAAAACTTTTCAATGGCCTTCTAGGGATAATAACGACCACCTGACTAGAATGTTACATCCCAAACATTGGAGTATGACTCAAAAATGCTCATAATAACCTTATGCCATAAAGTATTACTTTCCCTAGAAAACATTTATTGCTACCTTCCTAAAAGGCTTTATTCCACAAAGAAATCTTCTCTTCGCCCAACCCATCCCCTCCTTAGGCTAGCATGCTTGCCTCTCATTCTCTCCCATATTCCTAAACAAAGAAAATTCCTTTGCGATTTTTCTCAACCCTAAATGCTACCTAATCCGTTTTTACCAATACATTGTTCAAGTATAACCCACAAAATGTTCTAATTAACATGATCATAAGTTTTTTCAACATCTAACTTGCAAGCAAAACCAACTACATAACCATTTAATCTAGAACCAAAAGCCTAATTAGCATTGCAAGAAGAATCTACATCACTTACACAAAAACATTATAAAAGTCCAACACCACTTTACGAGTGACTCTTTCAATCCTTATCCAAAATCTTTGTTAATAGCTTATGCAAGACCCGAACAAGTTAATAAGCAAAAGTGGTTGAAAGTAAAACTAGAAACCCCGAGTTTCTTAATTTTGTTGCTCACTAGATTTTTTAACTACAATGTCTAAATGTCTTAAATAGAATTTATTTTAGTTTGATTTGGCATATTTGTTTTTTAACCAAGTCAAAAAGATAATTCATATTAGAACTCACGAGCATGGATGAAAATTTCGGATAATTTTGACGAAATTTCACGTATCAGCGACTAACAAAACAAAACGGGCAAATGAAAAATCAACGAGGCGATTTTTTGAAAAATATAAGCGAGTTTCACCGAAATATTGGATTTTTACGAATTTATCAACGATTTTGCCCAATTTTTTGGTCTGATCAACACACAGTCAAACTAGTCAATGCACGGTCCAACCCTAAAAAATGTGAAATTGTGGCGTGGGCACTGGAACTCGAACCCAAAACAAACACAGCCCTGGACCCTAGTCGACCACTGGGCTAACTTGCTCATTTGTTAAATAAAAGGCACCAGATAAATATATAGTAAAACCATCATAAAACAAAATATTAAAAGAATATTTTGATAAACAAATTAATTCTAATTATTTTATTTTTAAATTTCATTTAATTGATCACTAAAAATATAAAACCTATCATTATAATTTTCTTAACAGTTTTTCATATCATTTATATATTAATTAAATATAAAACATATAAATATTTTTAAAAACTATATATATCATCATTTATTTTATATCATTTAATACAATTGAAATTAAATAGATTCTAATATTAAGGTGAGATATATTATAATCAAATATCACAATATTATTGTGAATAACATTTGATGTAATTTAATAATAAATATATATTTAAGGTACAGATGTCAGGCAGGAGGTGTCAAATTTGTGTAACCCTAAATAACAAATAGTGTATGATAATAAAAAATGGGTGAGAGAGAGAGAACGAGAGAAGGCGTGAGAGAGTGCGTAGGAGAGTGCGATGGTGAGGAGGGGGAGGAGGGGCCGGCGCCGCGAAGCAGACGGAAGGAGTGCAGCTTCATAGTGGAATCCAAGGCGTTTGAGATTATCGGGGAAGATAGAAAAGGAAAAATCCAGGTTATCATTGTGGAGAAGAAGGGAGGGGTTTCGTCATGGGTGCGTTTGGGAGCGTACAGCCTAGGGTTTTTCCTGGAAGGCCTGAATCTCTGCATAAAGGATGAGAAAGAAGCAAGATGGGGAAGGGAATGGAAGGAGCAGGGCCGAATGTACTCCATGTCGCGAGGAAAAAACGAAGCGGGGGGATTTATTCAGCTAGGGGTTTCTGATTTAGAAAAGAAATGGTTCTGCGTCTTCATCCCGAGAGGAAGAAGGGACAAAAGGGGATGGATGATCATGGCGGAGAAGCTTAACCAGATGGTAGGCTCTTTTGGTAGCAGACCAGAAACCTAGGAAGAAAAGGACATGGGTAAGATTGTTGGGGGGAGATCGTATGCATCAATAGTGAAACGAGCACGGTCGAATAATCCAAACGCAATCGCAGTGAAGGTGAAAAGGGAGGAATCAATAGAACTGCTAAAGAAATTGGAACATTGTGTGGTGGCGAGCAGAATAGACAACTCAGGGGAAGATGATGACCTTGAGAAGGTAGGACAGCGTTGGGCAAAATCGTGGGAGCTTAAGGGTAGCTTAGGGTTGGCTAGGTTGGATAAGGGAAGGGTTTTGCTGGACTTTGAAGACTTGGAAGAGGCCCGTCGTGTGGTATCCTCAGGAGATCGCAGGATGGATGGGATTTAGTTAGGGCTGGATTTTTGGAGTCCAAGGAGTGGATGTTGGACAGAGGAGGAAGAGACAGAGGAAATTTGGGTGAGATTATTTGGACTTCCTGTCTCGCTTTGGAGCCCAGAGATCTTGAAGAAGGTGGGGGACGAATGTGGAGGCTTTATCACAGTCGACGACCAAACGAGAACGATGGGCGAGCTCCAATGGGCTAGAATATTGGTGAAAGGGAGAGGTGAAGCTAGACCGAGTGTCCTGGAAGTTGAAGTGGAGGAGGAGGTCTATGCTGTATCGTTATGGTGGGAATGTCGTCCGGTGATAAGGAGGAGTTGCAGACAAAGCGAAGGTCGTCACAGCAGTGAGGACAGGGGTAAGGAGATCTCACGCGCGGAGAAGCGAGTGAGGAAGGGGTGGGTGAGGGTGGGTCTCGAGACCCTGCACCCGTCAGATGATGGGACGGGTGAGCAGAGGATTGGTTCGGGTCGGGTTTCTCAAAGCCCGACGTCCAGATCTTGGGCTCTAACTAGTGCATCGCAACCCTTAAGCCCATCTGTCAACCCAAAGCAATCAAGAGGGGATGGTGGGCCTGGTCTAAAGAGAGGAATTATGGGCCTTAAGCTGAAAGGTGTGGCTGTTAGCCCAGAAGCAGGCCCGTCCCACAGGCGTGATGAAGTGGGCTGCTCTTCTGTAGGCCCAGTGTCGCCAAAAGCCCAGTTACCAATCAAAGGCTCTGAGTTAGTTATAAAGCAAAGGGAAGGCCCAACCTCCTCAGCAGCCCAAGACCAAAATAACCCCCAGAAGAAGGATTCTCTGCCGACGGGAACAGCTCCAGGTAATCCTCATGTGCCAGAGCCTTTTGTTGCACGGGAGACTGAGGATTTGAGGAAATTATATGGAGTGGCTGGGATATCAGAGACGGATAAGGCGCTTAAAGAGGAGGCAATGAGGTATGGAATGGGATTGTGTTCTTGGGGGAAAAGGGTTCTGGGGACTTCTCTTCTCAATTCTTTTACTTTTGATCGGACTCCAGGGGGGGAGTTTTTCGATCATTCTGGGGACTGGAATGAGGAGGATCGGGATGATAATACAATGTGGTTAACGGTGTATGAAGGCTGTAATGAAGGAAGAAATGGAGGTAAGGATCTGGGAGCAAAGATAAGTCACAGTGATAAGGGCAAGGGGATTTTTGGGATAGGAGATATTTGTGATGCCCAAACAGAGAGAGGTGAGCAGGAGGGCAAATGGGAGGAGAGTGGTTTGGCGAAATTCAGCCAATTCCTGGGCTTCTCCACGGAGGGTTTGGAGAAGGAGATTCTGAATTTCCTGACCAAAATCAAGAAAAGAAGAGAGAAAATCCATAGTAAAGAGCTACTGGAAAAATCTAAGTTTGAAAGGGAGTTAAAAAGATTGGAATGCTCCATTAATTATGAGGGAGGAATTAAACAGAAAGGCTCGGTACAGGGCAAAGGGCGACAGATTGTGATTGCCCAATGAAGATAAAAATTCTGAGCTGGAATGTGAGGAGAGCAAATGATAGCTCTAAAAGAAAAGTTATTAAGACGTTCATAAGGAACCAGAGGGTGGACGTAATCTGTATTCAGGAGACAAAAATTCAAGCTATGTCGGACAGCATTGCGAGAAGTTTAGGATCCGGGAGATTCCTAGCCTGGAAAGCTGTGAATGCGGAAGGGGCTTCGGGAGGAATTCTGATATGCTGGGATACAAGGACTTTGGATATTCTAGATTGGGAAGAGGGTCAGTTCACGCTATCTTGCAGATTTCGGAATGTAGAGAATGGGGCTATATGGATTTTTACGGGAGTGTATGGATTGTTCTCCAAAGTGGAAAGGGATGCATTATGGGATGAGCTTGGGGCGATCAGAGGGCTGTGGGAAGACCCCTAGTGTATAGGGGGGGATTTTAATATTACTCTGTTTCCACGGGAAAGGAGTAGTTAGAGGGGAATAAATTCAGCAATGAGGAAATTTGCTGAAATTGTTGATGAGCTGGGGTTGGTGGACCTCCCCCTTCAGGGGGGTGAATTCACTTGGAATGGGGGACAAAACAATCAGGCATGGGCAAGATTGGACAGGTTCCTAGTATCCCCTAGTTGGATAGACCAATTCAATGGGATTAATCAGTGTAGGCTGCCCCGTCCGGTATCCGATCATTTTCCAATTACGTTAGTGGGGGGGGAGGATAAGACGGGGCCCGATTCCTTTCAGATTTGAAAATATGTGGCTGAAGTTAGAAGGCTTCAATGATCTAGTTCACAGCCGGTGGCAAGGAATTGAGGTTAGGGGCAGTGCTAGCTACAGATTGGCTACTAAGATGAAGGAAATCAAACAGAAATTGAAAGTCTGGAATAGAGAAGTCTTTGGACAGCTGGAGAGCAACAAATCCTTAGCCTTGCAGCAGGTGGAATTCTGGGATAGGGAGGAAAGTGAAAGAATTCTGACTGTGGAGGAAACTGAGCTCAAGAAAGAGGCAAAGGATAATTATAGAAAATGGGTGATAATGGAGGAAACGCATTGGAGACAGCTCTCTAGGGAAATATGGCTGAAGGAGGGGGATAGAAACACGGGGTTCTTTCATCGCATGGCAAGCGCTCACCGTAGATATAACTCTTTGGAGAGAATAAAGATCAATGGAGTGTGGCTGATGGAGGAGAAGGAAATCAGGGAAGGAATTGCTAATGAGTTTCAAAGTTTGCTTTCAGAAGATACGGGGTGGAAGGCGGACATAGGGAATCTTCAGTTTAACCAGATCAGCCTACAAGAGGCTGAGAACCTGGAGAGGCCCTTTACAGAAGATGAAATCCATGTGGCTTTGATGGAGATGAATGGGGATAAAGCCCCCGGCCCGAATGGCTTTACTATGGCATTTTGGCAAAGTTGTTGGGAGTTCATTAAAGAGGAGCTTTTAGAAATGTTCAAAGACTTCTATGATCACAGCTCTTTCCTTAAGAGTCTCAACAATACTTTCTTGGTATTGATTCCCAAGAAATGTGGGGCTGAGGATCTTAGAGATTTCAGACCTATCAGTCTCTTGGGGGGGCTTTACAAGTTGTTGGCTAAAGTGCTAGCTAATAGACTGAAGAAAGTAGTAGGCAAGGTGGTTTCCATTTCTCAGAATGCCTTTGTGAGGGAAAGACAAATACTTTATGCCTCTTTAATTGCAAATGAAGTGATAGACACGTGGCAGAAACAAAAAGGAAGGGGTATTATATGCAAATTGGATATAGAGAAAGCCTATGACAGCATCAACTGGAAGTTCTTGTTGAAGGTGTTACAAAAGATGGGCTTTGGGTCTAAGTGGGTGGGGTGGATGTGGAGTTATATATCCTCAGCTAAATTCTCAGTGTTGGTCAATGGAGTGCCTGCAGGTTTCTTCCCTAGCACTAAAGGACTTAGACAAGGGGATCCTTTGTCTCCTTACCTTTTCATTATGGGGATGGAAGTGCTAGATGTTCTTATCAGGAGAGCTGTGGAGGGGGGGTTTTTATCAGGTTGCAACATCAGGGGTGGAAGTGGTCCTCCAATGAACATTTCTCACTTGTTTTTTGCTGACGACACAATTATATTTTGTGAGGCTAGAAAGGATCATCTAACTCACTTGAGTTGGATTTTATTCTGGTTTGAGGCGGCTTCAGGGCTAAGGATTAATTTAGCCAAGAGTGAAATCATTCCAGTTGCAGAGGTGATGGAGATGGAGGAGTTGGCGGTTGAGCTAGGATGCAGGGTGGGGGCTTTACCTTCTCAGTACTTGGGTCTCCCTTTAGGGGCTCCAAACAGAGTGCCTTATATATGGGATGGGGTGGAGGAGAGAGTAAGGAGGAGACTAGCTCTTTGGAAACGGCAATATATTTCTAAAGGAGGAAGAGTCACCTTAATAAAAAGTACTTTGGCTAGCATGCCAATCTATCAAATGTCCCTTTTCAGAATGCCTAAGATAGTGGTTAGAAGGATTGAGAAACTACAAAGGGATTTTTTGTGGGGAGGGGGACATATGGAGGGAAAAGTTCATCTGGTTAAGTGGGAGGTGGTTTGTACAGACAAGGATAAAGGTGGGCTAGGACTTAGGAAGCTAGCTTTGTTGAACAAAGCTTTGCTTGGCAAGTGGATATGGAGGTATGCCTGTGACAAAGATAATCTGTGGAGACAAGTGATCAAGGTGAAGTATGGGCAGGAGGGTCTTGATTGGAGGCCCAAAAAGGCAAATGGGGCGGTTGGAGTAGGGGTTTGGAAGGAGATCTGGAAAGAATCAGAGTGGTGTTGGGATAACATGACATTCCGAGTAGGGAAAGGCAACAGGATCAGATTTTGGACAGATGTGTGGTGTTCAGAAGCTTCATTGTCTCAGTGTTTCCCTCACCTCTTTGGTATGGCTGCGCAAAGGAATTCAACGGTTGAGGAAATGTGGGACCAGAATTTGGGCCAAGGGAATTGGAACCTCCACTTTGTGAGGGATTTCAATGATTGGGAGCTGGAGGTGGTTGGGGACTTTCTCCACATTTTGAGGGGTTTCAAACCCTCCTTGGAGGAAGACTCAGTTCTGTGGAGGAAAGGAAAGAGTGATCAATTCAGGGTCAAGGAAGCTTATAGTTTGCTGGCAAAGTCTGATGATATAGGTTTTCCTTCAAGAAGTATTTGGGTGACAAGGGTGCCAACTAAGGTTGCTTTTTTTGCCTGGGAGGCGACTTGGGGGAAGGTGTTAACTTTGGATAGTCTTCAAAGAAGAGGATTTCAACTGCCAAACCGTTGCTTCTTGTGTGGCTGTGAGGAAGAAAGTGTAAATCATATCCTTATACATTGTACAGTGGTTAGAGCCTTATGGGATATTGTTTTTGGTTTAGTTGATGTGAAATGGGTTTTTCCAGAAACTGTAAAGGAGGTTTTAGCTAGTTGGAGGGGATCATTTGCGGGAAAGAAAAGGAAAAAGATATGGGATGCCATTCCGCTGTGTATTTTTTGAACGGTGTGGAATGAGAGGAATAGATTAGCTTTTAGGGGGGGGATATTGAATGTTCAAAAGTTAAAGAATTTTTTTGTTTGTAATTTGTGGAGTTGGGCCAAATTGTATGTAGGAGAGGAGGCGTTCTCCCTTATAGGCTTCTTAGAGTGGATAGCTTCCACTTAGAGGGAGGTCATTTTTTGTTTTTGTTTTTTTGAGGCATAAGTTGCCTTGTATACTTCCTGTATGCTTTGCGGCGTTTTGCCTTTTTAATGCATATCCTTACTTATCAAAAAAAAATAATAAATATATATTTATAAAATTCATATTTTTTTTATCGATGCATATGATATTATTATCAAATATGATTAATCATATCAGATACATATATCATTTTTTTATAAAACAACTTTAAAATGTCTATTATTGTTTATTATATCATTTTTAGAGTTTTTCTCAATATTTTCATAAGTTTTGAACAGTTTTAGGCCTACTGAAATTTTTTCCCAAAATATTCACCAATAATCCATAAAATCGAAATATCGATATATCTATAATTACTAATATTTTCACCAATGCTCACGAGAAATTCTAATTTACATGATCATACACCTTTTCAATGTCTAAATTACACAAAACTCTACAATCATTCTCTTCAACATAGAGTCTATAGCCTCATTTGCGATTAGTACTACATCAAGAATCTGTCTACCCTCAACAAAAGCATTTTGTGACTTGGAAATCACCTTGCTAACATCTTGAGTCTCTAAGCCAAGACTTGAGCTAGAACTTTATACAAACTGCCTACCAAGCTAATAGACTTAAAGTTCTTTAGATCCTATGCACCCCCTTTCTTTGAGATTAACACTAGAAAAGTGGCATTAAGACTTTTCTCAAACCTCCCATGGTTATAAAACTCTTTGAAAAACCCTATCACCACATCCTTCACAAAATCCCAACTAAATTGCCAAGGAAAGCCCGTCCGGTCCTAAAGCCTTATCCCCATTTAACTCCGACAAAGCACTGAAACCTCCTTTGAAAACAGCTCCTTCAACTTTTCTACTTCTTGAACCCTTAGAATTTTAAAATTCATAGCATTAACTCTAGGTCTCCACTCTTTAAGTTCAAATAGAAGAGTGTTATATGCCCCCACTTTCTCCCCCTTTGCCCTCTACCTTAAAAGCTCTTATGAACCCACCTTGCTCTACTTTGGCAAAGAGGCAACTAAGGGCTACCATGATTAGCACAAATAGATAAGAGGAAAGAGGATCACCCCTATATCAACCCTCCAAAGCTTTGAAAAAAATCTATAAGGGTATCATTAACAACGATTGACAATCTCATAGTAGAAATGCATAAATGAATTCATCTTCTCCATTGATGAACAAAACTCTTCTTTTTCATAACAAAGAAGAGGAATTTCCAATTTACATGATCATATGTTTTTTCTATATCCAACTTGCAAACTAGTCCTAATCTTAAGCTTCTTTTCCTTAACCCAATGGCCTTATTGGCTATGAAAGCAATGTCTAGGATTTGTCCCCCTCCCACAAAAGCATTTTGATATTCGAACACCACATTTCCTATTACCTTTATGTGCCAAAACTTGCGCTAGAAGTTAGTAAAGGTTGCCTACTAGACCGATTAGTCTAAACTTCTAATATTGTCATCCCCCACTTTTCTTCAAAATAAGAACCATAAACATAGCATCTAGAGTTGCCCTTCTTATTACTCTATTGTTATGCGATCCTATTAAATTTTTTTAAAATCTTGAGGTTTTTATTTTTAATTTTTTTAAGGATTACACTTCATTCCATCTTAAGGCCTACATCTCACTTTATTTGAGTAAAATGACTGAAGACTGCCTTTAACCTTTCAATACACTACTTAAACTATGTACCTTTTCGGATGATTTTAATAAAGGAACGTAAGCTCTCTCCTTCCAATTTCAATGTTTTCTTCTTTCACTCTTCCTTTTTTTTCTTTTATGGAAGCAGAAGCAGTTTGGTTATTGAAAGCCGACAATGAAGAAAAATGCATTTCAACCAACCAGTTGATATACTTAATTTTAACATCAAGAGCTTCACAGTGAAAAACTCCAATATAAGGATGAGAACTCAAAAGATGAGCAGTTTAAGCATAAAAGCAAATAATGCCAGTATTGTAAGAATCCTACTTCCTTTTCTCTGGACACAAACTAGTAAGTAGGAAAACTCATACCTTTGCTTGCGCCTTGCTTGTATTTTGTAACGCAAACATCTTTGGAGAAACGAAGGCTGCGACAACAGAAGTTCTCAATTAGAAAAAGCAAACATAGACTGAATGCTTTCCAATACCATTCAGGACACACAGTTCACAAGAATAACTTGTCGCGTATCTAGGGGATTAGGGTTCAACACGGGGAGTTCTGGGAATTTCATGAAGTGTGGAAGGTCAGGTTGGTAAGCCTCAGGCTAACTGGTAAAAAAGAATTTAACTTTGCATTGGTTCCTAAAAGGCAGTGAAACACTTTATTTTAGGATATGCCAAACTTTTGTACTAGTCACTTAGGTTTACCAACCAGATTAACTCTCATGCTCAGGGAAATCAATACTAATCAATTTGGTTCTGGAGGTATCACGGCTCCTTAATGGATAATTAGCCTTGATCAACATTGACATCCATATGACCAACACTTAATTTTTTTTTTTTTGATAAATGAGCACAAAATATATTAAAGGGCGAAAAGCCACAAAGCATACAAGTAGTATACATCGCAGCCTAAAAACAAAAAACACATGAACAATCAACCTCACCAGCCCTTAAGGAGCCGCTAACCACTCCCAAAAGCCTAAAAGTGAAGAGGACTCCTCTCCCATATACACCCTAGCCCAACTCCACAAACTACATGCAAAAGAATTTTTGAGTTTTTGTATAGCTAAATGACCAACACTTAATTTCAAATCACCAAAGACAATTGCTAACTAAATATGATCAAATGAGCTCAACCACTTGGTCTACCGTTTTCTCCCTCCCCAAAGAAAAGTTTTGCTTAATAAAGAAAATCGTGTATGCAAAAATATTCAAATTCAAGAATCAGATTACTCCTATAGAATATAAAGAGCAAAATGACAGACAACAAAATTTCAAGCAATACAAAATATTACATTTTGCAGAGCACGACACTGAAGAATATTATATAGTTCAACTGGCTTGCAATATATTAACAGACTCTCCTCAGCTGCAACTGCCTCTTCAGCAGAGAAATGCACACACGAATTTTGATGGCACATCTGATATGTGAGTGCAATTATGATTCCTGTGTCATTAATGGAATAAGATATCAGTACTTGTATCTAAACAGAATCATCACATTGTATGTGATCTTTGTCTCTCTGGTAACAGAATCAAGATTTGACCAAGATCCAAGAAAATAATGTAACAGAGTAAACATATTCCTCAATGAGTAATCTCCTCATATAGTGTCAAAAATGGTAATCAACCATGATTTGATTATAAATTTGAAAGTCCTGCTAAACTCCAAAAATTTCTACTGAGATATATTGAGATTCAATAATAAATTTAAAAGAACCAAAAAAACTTTTTGTTTCCCATACATAAGACATTAGGTGATACAGTGAGAATCGGTCACTTGGATGACATTGTGATGATTGAAAAATCAACCAGGTTAGGTGAAAGAAGAAAAAAAAGGCAATGAATGTACTCCAAAGGGAATGTCAATGGGTCATCTAACTCATTCCAAAAACAAGTTATAGCATTACCATTATTTTTAAGTAGTCACGTATTATTGTGGTAAGGATGTTCTAGAGGTCTACTAAAATTAAATGGGTCATCTAACTCATTCCAAAAACAACTTATAGCATTACCATTATTTTTAAGTGGTCACATATTATTGCAGTAAGGATGTTCTAGAGGTCTACTAAAATTAAATATTAAAAAAAGAAAAAAGGGAACATTCTCATAAACTAATGTTTCTGCAAAAAGCCCCCTTTAAAACCCATCTGGTTTATGAATAATAATGAAATCCATCTGCACAAAAATCTGATCAAGAATGGGGTAGGATATCCATTTTTTAAACAAGCAATTAGATTGGGATTATTTGAGAAACATAAAAAGTCCATCCCCATAGAAATCTGAGCAAGAAATTTACTTCATAAGACCATCTAAACAAAGTTAACTACCGATCACATAAGTCATAGACTATAGAACATGCGATTGAAAAATACATATATGTATACATATATATACAAACACTTAAGCCTATGCAGAAACTCTCTGCCTTTTGCAATGTGTAATAGGGTACTTATAAGCAGCCAAATAACTGCCCACATTTTGGAGACCCAACCCATGCTCTGCCACCCATCTTGGCAGTTTCTCCAAGCCTGCAACTTCTCCTCAAATGTTGTCAAGTGTCCCACACACTTTGGTCTTGCTTCAAATGGTGCCAAGTGGTCCATGCATCTTTGCTGCACAACTCCATGTCTGCTGATGAGTAAAGGCTATATCACCATGCACCAATCACCTTAGTTGCCCACACATGTCAATTACAAGTCCATGTCTTATACCTCAATCTAATAGCCCCATATGTTTACATGCTTCATTTCCTTGAGTCTGCATGCTTCAGCAAACCAGCCCACATGTCTTACATGCATGCAGTCACATGCTCATGTGTGTCTTTCCAAGTTAACACTTGCTTAGCATTGGAGCCTCTCACAGCGTGCTACAATGTCTCGTGATCATGCACATAGCCTTCCTCATGTGCAACTCATGCACCAAGTTGCCCACATCCCACCTCGTCTCAACCACATAGCCCACATCTAGTATGTGTTATGCTCCGCTCATGGCTCTGTATCCACACTCCCATGCTTTGACCAATTCATTTTGTGCACTTGAGTGTGTGCAAGCCTTAATGGTGCCTTACACTCATTCCTAGGAGAGACTTAGTGTGCCTAGGATGTGGCCATGCCATATCATAGCCAACACCCTTGGGTTACCCCAAGAGAGAATACCACCCCTACCCTTGAAGGAGGAGGTATCAAGGATGCATTCACAAGAATAATGGATTTTCATTAATTATAGAAAATCCAAAAAAATATCCGATCACTTAGAAAATTCTTCTTAGGCTTCCAGCAACATAAGGAACCTATCAAAGCACCAACATCGAACACTTGTTGTGTCAAGCCCACATGAGTGTGCCACCACATTTTGCCATTGTCGCACACCAAGCCCCCAAGTTGTGCAACGTGTGTTGGCAATGTTGTGTACACTTATCTAACTAAATGCTACCCATTACACACAGGCTCTGCTCATGCCACTCAGACTCTACTCTAATCCCCTTGAGCCTACCTCAGCCAAGTTCCTAACTATGTGCATCTTTAGAAGATGCAACCTCTACCACAAGTTTGCTTAAGTTTAGGCACACCACCATTAACATGCCTTAGGTATATGCACACAAGGTGCCGCCATGCATGCCTATGTCGTGCCCTCTAATGGCTAAGGTGCTAACAGTTGGACCTTAGAAGGAGTTTTAGTTGAAGTTTTTTTCTTTCTTCTGTCATTGCCAAGTGAAGGATCTAAATTCCAAGCACAAGAAATACAGAAATCTACTTCTACAATGCCTTCCTTTGAATGGGCAAAAGTTTGGGAGAAAACATTGGCTATGGACAACCTAATGTTGAGATCTTAAAGCTAGGTCAAGTAGTGCTATTTGTGCACGAGGAATGAGGAGTCAATGATACCGAGTCATGTGAGAATTTATGGACTATTATCTTCTTATTCTTTTATATTAAATGACAGCTGCCATGGACTATGAAAGAGCTAAAAGCCAACATGGTAAATCTATTAAGAGAAACACGAGAAAAGAGTGGAGGCCTATCTCTCTTTACTTGACTACATGCATGAAAAATATATATAATATAATAAAAATTATTTAAAATGCATACACTTTTAAATTTTTCATCCTCTATATAAAAAAGGAAAAAAAAATTGGAGAAACGTTGTAGGAAAAAATTATTGAGCTTAAACTTAATCATTTTTAATTGCATTTAATGTTCCTTTCCTTTCATTTTTCCCCCTCATTTTCTCTGTCATTCTTTCTCTCAAAATTTTCCTAATTCAAGATAATTACTTTGTTGGCTTAGAGGTTCTAGCAATTTTAGGGGATGTATTTCCCTAACTTCAAAGGAATGTATTTCTTGAATTCAAGGTACGTAATTCCTTGGGATATGTTTAAAAACCAAAAAATACGAAAATATGTTTCACAACCAAAAAACAAAAAACAATTTTCTATTCTTAAAAAATAATTATACGAATATGAAGAATGATTAAAAATAAAACACTACAGATAAAAGTTACTTTTAAAGAATATCTAAAAATATATAAAACAGGTTGAGAACATTTCAAGTTCCCAAACGAAGTTTTATTTTACAAAACATCATAAAACAATTCTCAAAAAAAAAAAAAATATATCAGATGTTCTCAAAAACAATTTCTTTTTTTAGAATTGCTTCTTAAAACACTTTCCAAACAAAGCCTTGACTTCTTCAACAGTTTCACCACTCTATGACTTGGACCACATAGGTACCGTTCCATATTAAAATTAAGAAAACCAGTAATACTGAATTTGTTGCTCCAAAGGACATCAACCCTAAACCCCTGATTAGGTTAATAAAATGAGGATAAACTCATATCTCCAATGCAATAGTTCAATATTCCGCATTCAGCAATAAATTAGAATGCTACAGCTCAGTTTTATAGACTCATTCATTTCAGTGACAACAAAAATTGCAGTCATTACTGGAACATGCTGTCAAATACCAGCTAATGCCAAAAATTTCAACTTTCTGTGGAATCTGTACTGAATTGCGTAAAACAAACTTCTTTTCTCTTCATGAAATTCTCAACACTCGCTACGAACATCTAAAAAATAAAACTCCTTTCTAAACTTTACGCAACCCTGAAGACCAAAATTTTTTCAGGTATATACAAATACCAGTAAATGATGCCTTCTGGATACGCAATTTTACCATAAATCCAAAAATGCAACTATTTAGCATCAAACAGTATCATTCCAATCTTGATAATGAATTTAAAATTTTGAGAAGACTAGTATATGATAATAATCACACTGCATCAGAAGAAAAAACGAGCGATAAGAAGAAACGGAGGCTGACGAAGAGCTTCAGGCGTACCAGATCGGGGAATTCGACGGAAAGCTGACGGAAGAGGTCGGAATCGCAGGCGAGAGACGTTTTGTCCGCTGCAAGAAGAACAAACCTAAAGACAGTCGAATTGCCCTTTGGTCCTTTCCATTATTTTTCAATTTTTTGTTTTCCTTTTTTGTACATGGGTGGGCCCCACCTAAGGCTCGAACTTTTCAAATGTTTTCATATCAAAATCGGATCGCTGGAATGATGAGAGGGAAAATGCTCTCAAACCCTATGCATGATTCATAAATGATGACTTATTATATTTTTATCTTTGAAAGTTAAATTGATGTTGTAGAAGATGTGGGGTGGAAGCTTCCTTCCATTTGTTGGAGGGTTGGTGTTTGAAAATATCCTTGCCCGGGAAAAGCAATTCCATATCAAATTAAAGAACATTAATTTTCTTAAATGTTTTAAATTTGATTTATATCAAGTCAAAGTTTTGAACCCATGTTTGTATTTAGTCTTATTTATTTGTATTTTAATTTCATCTTATCTAGACATTCCGAGCTTAATAGAAACCAATTAAATGCCTTTGAGATCTTTCCGTGTCTATTATAAAATCTCATTTGTTCAATAAAATAATACCTAAAAGGGTGAATGGGTAATTTTTAGAAATTATAATATAAGGATTAAAAAGTATCCAACACATTATATTAATCAAAATAAAGTTATTTTAGTTAATAAAAAATGCATGGCATAAAAGGTATTTTTATCGCGATTTTATTCATAAAACAAAAAGGGTTTAAGAAATGTCGAATTTAAGAAAGTTTATTAATTCAAAATTAATAAATAAATAAGACATTGAATCAAACCAAAAGAAATGCATTTTAGTTTGTGACGGCTTGTTCAATGCTATAAATAGCTTTTGTAGCTGAAAAACAAATTTTAATAGTATTTAAATGGTCCTATTAACTATAGGTCTCACATTTCTTAATTTAATTTATTACGATTTAAAAAAAAATGGAATTGAGACCCATGTTTTACTCAAATATGATGGGATAATATTTTTTATTTAATAAAAAAGTTCAAAAATATCAAAATTTCCTTGCTATAAATAATTTTTTTAAAATACATATGTACCAAAAGGTGGAATTGGATAGAGTTAAATATCATTAATATTATATTTGGTTTTAAAAAAGTAAAAGAAAAAAAACATTAAGAAAAATGATTTTCTCATCATTGATTTATCATGTAAACTCTGAAAAAAAAATCTATATAATTAAAAAAAATTATGAATATTTAAATTATTTGATATTTACACAAAAAGATAAGTAAAATGAGTTTGAAAATATATTGAAATTTATTTGTTAAATTTAAATTTGTATTCTCATGCTAATAAGAAAAAAAATCATAATTCCTTATACATTTAAAATTATTTATTAAATTTAAATCTATTCTTTTTTATTTTTTTCACTAGAAGTAAAATGAGTTTAAATATGCATTTAAAATTATTTATTAAATTAAAATTTATTTTCTTTTTCCATTTTTATCTTCTATTTTATTTTTTATTTTTTCTCCTTCATATTTTTCCTCAAATATTTCAAAAGTCAAACATGAAGTAAGTAATTAGGTTATTTGTTTTTCATTGAAATTTAGATGTAGTTAGGTGTCATGTTGTTTGTTTTATTAATGTTTAAATACTAAATCTATTTATTTTTATATGTAAAAAAAATTTATACAAATAATTACTATTTTTATTTTTATTTCATATAATTAAGATAACAATAATTCAAATTAATAATTTTTTCTAAAAAAAGTAATTTAACATATTTCTAAATATCCTAAAAAGCCATAATTTATTATAATAAAAATTATATAAAATTAATTATATAATTAGTTAGAAAATTGGTAATTGGACAATAATTAGAGTTTCTAATTATATTTGGTTATTAGGGAAACATTAGAAAATTTTCCAAACATTAGAAAAGTTTCCAATTAAGTTTTACCAATCACTTATTGATTTTTATCTAATATGTATTTGGATTATAGATTTGTAATGGAAACATGTGTTCCATAGTTGAGATTAGTACATTAGTTTTTGAATTTTCAATTTGAATAGAATGATCGGATTCTTACTTGTTTATTTTTCAAATTTGTTGGAATTGTCGGGAATGAATTATGTTTTAGAGTTCTAATTAGTTTTAATCTAAATTTTATGATTTTAGTGTCCTTATTTTCATTTTTGAATGATCAGCCCATAGAAATTTATGAAAAATTGTATTAAATTAGTTTTTAATCTAAATTTTATGAATTTAGTCTTCTTATTTTTATTTTTGAAGGATGAACCTTTGGAAATTTATGAATTTTATTGATTTAAGAATTAGATAAATTATAAGGTAAAAACATAAAATATTTTAGAAAATATAATATTAGATGTCATTTGGACATGATTATATATTTTATCGTATCTGTTGAACTACCAATTTTCCTACCTCACATGCGGTCTCATACTTGAGGAAACAAATATGCAAATTACAGATACATGACTCAAACCCACATCCTTTCATCTAACCAAGTTCGGATAGCATGTTGGATTACTAATTTTCTTAAAAGTTTAAGCTTATAGAATTTAAACTCAATATGCATATAATACTTCTTAATACAATCAATATTTACTTGACCATTAATTTTAAAAATAAAGAGTATAGATGATACCACTATTTCCCTCTTAATAAATTATTACTAATATTAATTTAAAAATTTTTAGAAACATTGGTATAGATGCAACCCACTAATTGACATGGTTGTCCGAATGATTGATGAAAAATACTCCTCTAATCCATCCATCCTTCTCCCACTAATCAATATTATATCCGATTACTACCATCCAAATTAAGAATCTTAGGTATCTTCCCTTCCCAATTGTCATTACTTGAAACCATGATTCTAAAATCCATGAAAATCCCACCATAAAAATTTACATTTTCTTGGGAATTCCGATTATAATAGTACAATTGTGATTAACAAGGCAAATGGTTATGCATATAAAGGGTGTCTCTAGCTTTGGAGGGGCCTCATTGCAGTGAGGTTGGCCTTGTACTTCTCAAACAAGCTCTCTCATGGCACTTGAGATTGAAGAACATCCTGTTGAGTCACTCTCCTCGGGCCCCAAGCTATGTGTTAAAAATTTTGTTTGGTCAGAAGACGAATGGCCATTGATAAATCACGATGACTTTGCTGATGGAGACGATATTCCAACAATAAGTTTGGAGGGGAATTTGAGTGGGAAGCCATGCCAAGACTATGACAAAGTGTGCCAAGTCATGGTGACTGCTTGTGAGAAGTGGGGGTTCTTCAAGTTGGTGGATCATGGGGTTGCTATAGAAACTGTGGAAAATGTGAAAGTTCAGTTGAATGAGCTTTTTGATCTTCCAATGGATCAGAAGCTGAAAGGGGCTCGATCCACAAGCTTGCCATTGGGGTATTGTGCCTCAAATCCTGAGTATGGACAAAATCTACCTTGGGCAGAGATCTTACAATTGCTTCAATCACCACAACAGGTTGTTGCCTTTGCAAGAAAGGTGTTTGGTGATCAACATCAGCCATTTAGGTAATGAAAATGAATTCTGATTCTGTTCTTTTTCTTTTCTTAATATTCCAAGCCACTCATTTGAATGATTGAATCCAGAGCTAGGAAGGGAGTTAACAGGTATTTGTGCCTGTTCGACTAATATTTATGGTTTCTTACGTTGCAGCAATGCAATGGTGAAGTACATGCAAGCATTGGACAAATTAGGAATGAAGATTTTTGAAATGTTGGCACATGGAATGGGGCTTCCTGATGACTTCTTTACAAAGAATTTTGAAGAGAAAGAGGCCACCATGATCAGGGTGAACAGATACCCTCCTTGTCCCCTGCCTGAGAAATGTCTAGGGGTTGGGAGTCATTCAGACCCCCATACCCTAACAATATTGCTACAAGACGACGTGGGCGGTCTTCAGGTTTTGAAAAGTGACAACCAATGGATCGGAATTCGTCCTGTCCCAAATTCATTTGTCATCAACATTGGCGACACCCTCGAAGTAACCCCTCTTTTTTTCATACCAAAACAACTTATATATACTTTTGAGTATTGGAGTGTAAATCAGCTATCTACTTTGCAGGCATGGACTAATGGGAGACTAAGGAGTGTAGTGCATAGAGCAGTGGTGAATAAGGAGAAGCACAGGCTATCAGTGGCATATTTCCTCAGCCCCGCAACCTCTGCCATCATAGATTGCCCTCCTCAGCTGATAGAGTCAAGCACCAACCTCAGAAAGTATGTGAGTTTCACTTGGGGAGAATTCAGAAAGGAGCTTTTGACACAAAAGAGGGTTGTGGGTAAAACTGCCCTCAACAGATATCTCATATCTCCTTGAAGCTCAGACAGCATTTGAATTGAAAATGGTCAAAACCTTCAACATATGTGACAATTATTATTGCTTACAACTTGCTTTTTATGCTTGTTAATTTGGTTTGGTGATTTTAAAACATGAATTTATGTCTTCCAAGTGCTGTGTTTAGAAAAATGAGATCATTAAGGAGATACACAGTTTCAATAGTTCCTAATTGCAGGAAAAGAAGAAAGAAAAAACAAAGATTAAATGATCATCCAGACTAGGAAAAATTCAGAGCATTATTGTCTCTATTAACTCCATTGCTTTTCTTGGTTGAGTTTTGACCTTTGGTTTATGAATGAAAGAAGGCAGACGACGGATAGAAAGAATGTCCAGGCCATACATCTATGCAAGGGCACTTCCAACTCAATTGTTTGTGTTTAGAATCTTTAGATACACATACAGTTAAAGCTATTTGTTATGTGCTTTTGAAGGCATGGATTGGAGGGATGTTAAAGGGATGTAAACCGTGTGGAGCATGGTTGGGGAAGGTCCCGTTGGTGAGTATACTCTCATTCCCCATCTTAGACTAGGTGAGGTAGGGCTAGGCAATTTCCATTAGGTGAAGCTTGTGGCACAATACTGTCAAAAAGAGGCTTATAGGTAAAATGTCTTCAACAAATATCCATCTCTTTGAAATACATAATCATTTCTCTGATGAATGACCCATAGCTTCATCGTGTGCCAGAATGTTGCACTGCTCATTGGAAAGCAATGCCCTTTCCAAAGTTTTGTTGATACATACAGAAGTTGTGGAAAAGAACGCCACACCAATTCAATACCATATCCAACATGCCGTGGGGTTGTTCAAGTACTGATGACACATGGGACTTAAGGTAAAAGATATGAAAACAAAATATAAAGAAATGAGATTTAGGTACAAAATAACAAGAACATAATAAAATAAAAACAACGAAAATTATAATGATCTACTTTCTCTCACATAGATATCGTCCACTCTAAGTTCAAAGGATCCTCACGACTTGAAAATGTACTTACAAGGTTAAGAGCGATTTATAATATCAAAAGCTTTTTTCCTCTATCAAATATGGAATATCACAATCACTTTCATTACAGATACAATATTTATATCGTGTCTCATAAGATTAGAGGGCAAAATAGACAAAAGTCTTTTTCAGGACTAAATAAATTCTCACACCAATATTAGGGTTGTGGATCAATTATGATATCATTTGTAATTATCTACTTTCAAATATGTAGATATTGTACGTTGTGGGTTCAAATGACACTCAAAGTATTAAAACTATCTACAAAGTTACAATGACTTTACTACCCATGTCAGATAAGAAAAAGTTTTTTATTTATATATATATATATATAAATTTTTTTTAATCATGATGATGCATTTTAATATTGTGAAAGCCTTTTAGAGAAAAAGTTTTTGTTATTATATATATATATATATATATATATATGAACTCGTTTTAATTAAAATTATGATGAAGACGTGTCTAATCACATTTTGTCCTAGGGTATTGTAAAGAGTATTTTGTAGAATCATCCATGAATTACTTAACTTATTTATACCATTACGATACCATCCTACAAAACTAGGGCTACCAGGGAGTGTCAAGATCCAAGAATGGAGTTAATGTTCCCTGTCGAATGATAGTGCAGATGGGTTATACTCATGCCTTCAATAAAAAATATAAGCTAATTCTATTTTCGTAATGCAATCCCCCAGCTTCAAATTTCATCCTCCAAGAAATTTGCCATTCCATTGCTACTTCCCAACGCTTGGACATGTTTATTGTAACTCCACAGGTAAAAAATTCTCCTATTGGTTTTTGCACAAATCAAATGTAACACATTTTTGCAAATCTTTAAACTATATAACTAATAAAGAAAATGTTAAGATACCATGACAATACCTATCAAATAAAAGATCCGATAAATACGTATAGTGAGATTTAGACCGTCAAACAAGAATATAAAATAAATAAGATTAAGATATAAACAATAAGACCTAAAAATATATATATGACATCATTTGATTGACGGTATTTTTTTTATAAATATCAAAAAAAATACATCTCTATATTATAACTAGACCCAATTAAAAAATAGCAAGATTTAAACACAAAAGTAACTATGTAAGAGTCAAATAATGCTACCAATGTGTACATCTTTCAGATGCACATAGCTCAAATCCCACTCTTCTTGAAGATGACTTTTGTGGTCATATCGTTTTCATATACCAAATAACAGCGTAAATAAACCATCGCTTAAGTGCTATAATATATACAAAGTCAAAATTCTGAACGAATATCCAATTCCAAATCTAGATGTCCACACGGATGGACTAATAAAATACCACCATAATACAAGGGTACATTGTATTAACACTATCTTGTCCAACATCCAATCCACATAAGCTGAAACAAATTCAAAGCACAAGTTGGAGAAATGGGCACATTTCTTGTCAACAAAGCTGAGCCCAAAAGTCTCACCCGTCGTCAACCAATGCAGTTACATTAATTAGCTTGGAGCAGTTGGAAGCACTTTGTATGTCGTTTTTCCTTAGACTAACAAATATGTTATGTTAATTTAAATGTTGTTTGCTGAATTCATCTAGATGTGTCCAAATCATGTCGCGGGTTGAAGGAATTGAATAATCATATGGTCAGTCAAGGAGGGTGATGAGCAAGATTCCTTGCTTTAAACATAAATAAAATTAACAATCAATTAAATTAAATTAATGTGCTTAGGTGTTAGTTAAGGCTCGATGATGAAAAAAGTTTCCTTGGTATGAAAGGAGAGGTAATATATAATCTTAGGATTATGGTAACAAATTAGTATTAATCATAAAAGATCGACCATTTATTGATTCGAAAGACATCCTTTGATATCTCGCATTTTATCTTACTTTAATTGACAAATGATAAGATATAAAATTGATACACTAGAATTTCCTCAAATCTTAGAGGAGAATTATCGAGTGAATATTAACTCTTTTTGTATTATAAAATAAATTAGTTAATTTAAGTATTTAATTATTAGTTTCTAAATGTAGCATAACAGATGCATTTGGCTTAGAATTATAATATGTGGACGACAAATTTCTATCTTTTAAATTTTTTAAAAATTTAGATTTTGTTTTTTAAATAATTAAGAGACTCTAAGCTTCAAAATTATTAAAAGAAAAACTATAATTCTTCTAAGAAAGAGTTTGAATTTTGACTTCTAAATTTTAAAAGACCGGAGTGTTAAAATTATTAAAAAAAGTTAAGATTCTTCTAATAAACAATTTGTTGAAGGCCAAAGAGGTGATTATTTTCAATAGTCATATCTCACCTTAGAAAATGATGACCAATTTTTTAGTTGCTTCTCGTATGTCACATCATATGTGCATTTAACTCTCATTACTTTATACCAAATCCACTCCCATTGCTTTGTACCAAACTTGTTCCTATTACTTTGTACCAAACCCATTCCTATTAATCTCATTATTTTTTATTTTAGTTTCATAGTTTGTATTTGATTTTATTCTTCCATACCTTCCTCCATCAATTGTACTTTCATTCAATGATCAAAATTTTATCATGTATTATTAACAATTGAGATAAAAAGTACAATGGGTACTTTTTTATTATCTTAAACTTTTCCTTAATTCTCCTTTTATTAATAAGTAAGCTCTTTATTCGACTCTTATTTTTAAATTCTTTAAATCACTTCTTTTTCGTACGATATATTCATACCGACCGGAGAAACTTGTTGATATGAGATACAGTATAACCTTGATTAAACAATGTTTTTTGCCACCTCCTACTTGTGGCCAACGCGCTAAATTAATAATTTAATAAATTTATAAGATACTACATTGTACAAAAAATTGTGTAGTTTTATATAAAACTTACTTATTACATAAATTAATAATTTCCTGATATATAATTAAATCTATATGATCTGTCTAGGTGACCTTAAAAAATATGTGTAAAATATATTTGCATACCTTGTATAAGTGATATACTTAGTAAGAAAAATTCTCTTTACTCCATTCTCAGATTCCCTCATCTTCATTATACATTTATAATATATATATATATATATATAAAGATTTAATATTTTAAAAATATATAAATTTTTAATTAATTTTAATCATATTTTATTTTCTTTTATATTTGTTACAGGGAAATCAAATACAAGGAAATCATTTTTCTTAATGTTTTTTCCTTTCCTTAGTATTTCCAAGAACTAAGTATTACCTAAAGATATATCTATTTCCAAATCCTGGTGTCCACACAGATGGACTCATAAAATAATATCGTGATACAAGAGTACATTGTATTTACCCCATCCTTTCTAACTTCCAATCCACACTATGTTATTTAAAACTTTATCCTTGTAATGTTCGTAGGTATCCTAGTATTTTATTAGTCATACAATGACATAGTTGTACTATAATATTTCCTTCTCTGCACCAAGACATTTCATCTTGGAAATATATGATCACCAATTCATTCCCCTCTTGAATCTTGTACATAAGCTGAATCAAATTCAAAGCACAATTTGGAGAAATAGGCACAATTGTTGTCAACAAAGCTGAGGCCAAACGTCCCACCCCTCGTCAACTCAAATTACAATATTAAACCAATGCAACTATATTAATGAGCTAGGACCTTTTGGAATTATTTTTGTAAGTCCATTTTCCTTACAGCTAACAAATATGTTATGTTAATTTAAATGCTGTTAGTGAATTCATCTAGATGTGTCCAAATCATGCTGTGGGTTGAGGGAATTGAATAATCATATGGTCAGTCAAGGATGATGAGCAAGATTCCTTGCTTTAAACATAAACAAAATTTAACAATCAATTAAATTAATGTGTTTAGGTGGGTGTTAGGCTTGATGATAAAAAAGGTTTCCTTGGTACGAAAGAGGAGGCAACATATAATCATCGGATTACGGTAATAAATCAATAAAATCATATAAGATCGATCATTAATTGGCTCAAAAGACATGGTTGAAATCTCGCGTTTTACTTAATTGACAAATGATAAGATATGAAATTGATACACTAAAATTTCTTCAAATCTTATAAGAGAATTATTTAGTGTTTAGTGTTAGTTAGGGCTTGATGATGAAAAAGGTTTCCTTGGTACGAAAGAGGAGGCAACATATAATCATGGGATTACAGTAATAAATCAATATTAATCATAAAATATCGATCATTAATTGGCTCAAAAGACATGGTTGAAATCTCACGTTTTACTTAATTGACAAATAATAAGATATGAAATTGATACACTAAAATTTCCTCAAATCTTATAAGGGAATTATTTAGTGTTTAGTATTAGTTAGGGCTTGATGATGAAAAAGGTTTCCTTGGTACGAAAGAGGAGGCAACATATAATCATGGGATTACGGTAATAAATCAATATTAATCATAAAAGATCGATCATTAATTGGCTCAAAAGACATGGTTGAAATCTCACGTTTTACTTAATTGACAAATGATAAGATATGAAATTGATACACTAAAATTTTCTCAAATCTTATAAGAGAATTATTGAGTGTTTAGTGTTAGTTAGGGCTTGATGATGAAAAAGGGTTCCATGGTACAAAAGAGGAGGCAACATATAATCATGGGATTACGCTAACAAATCAGTATTCATAATAAAAAATCAATCCTTAATTGGCTTGAAAGACACCGGTTGAGTGAATTATTGAGTGAATAATAACTCTCTTTGTATTATGAAATAAACCAGCCAATTGAAGTATTTAATTATTTTTTTATAAATGTAGAAAAATAGATACATTTTGGCTTACCATTATTATATGTGTATAATAAAATTGTATCTTTTAAATTTTTTTAAAAATTAGATTTAGTTTTTTAAAATTTAAAGGACTCTATGCTTCAAAATTATTGAAAAAAGTCATAGTTCTTCTAAGCAAAACTTTGAATTTTGTTTTTTAAATTTTAGAAAACTCAGAGTTTCAAAATTATTAAAAAAACGTTAAATTCTTTCCATGAAAAGTTCGATGAAAACTAAGGAGGCGATTATTCTCAATAATCATATCTCACAATTTAAAAATGATGACCAATTTTTTGGTTGCTTCTCATGTGGCGTTGAAGTGCACGATTAATCAGTCACGTCATATATACATTTAAGTCTCATTATTTTGGACCAAATTTGTTTCTGTTACTTTGTATCAAATCCATTCCCCTTACTTTGTGTCTGAATCTCATTCTTTTCTATCTTAGTTTCATAGTTTGCACATGATTCTGTTCTTCTATACCTTGGTCCGATCATTTGTATTGTCATCCAATAATCAAGATTTTATCATAAATTTTTAACAATCAAGATAAAAAGTTCAATGGGTACTTTTTTAGTACCTTAAACTTTTCCTTAATTCTCCTTTTATTAATAAACCAAGCTCTCTATCCAACTCTTCCTTTTTAAATTCTTTAAATCACTTCTTTTCCGTACTATATATTCATATCGATTGGATAAACTTATTGATATGAGATACAATATAACCTTAATTAAGTAATGTTTTTCACCGCATTCAACTTATGGCTAACGTGCTAAACTAATAATTCAATAAATTTATAAGATACTACAAGTACTACATTATACAAAAATTTGTGTAGTGTTATACAAGACTCACTTATTGCATAAATTAATATTTTCTTAATATAAATAAATCTATATGATCTGTCTAGGTGATCTTCATAAAATATGTGTCAAATATATCCTCATACCTTGTATAAGTGATATCTTGAGTAAGAAAAATCCTCTTTGTTTCCTTCTTTGATTCCCTCATCTACTTTATGCATTTTCAACATATACATACATAAAGATTTAATATTTAATATTTAATATTTTAAATATATATAAATTTTTAATTATTTTTAATCATATTTTATTTTATTTTATATTTTCTATAGGAAAATCAAATACGAGGAAATAATTTTTCTTAATGTTTTTTCTTTTCCTTAGTATTTTCAAGAACTAAATATTACTTAAAAATATATTTATTTTCAAATTTAGATATCCACATCGGATGGACTAATAAGATACTATCTTATTACAAAAGTACATTGTATTTACACAATCTCTTCTGACTTTCGATCCACATTATATTATTTAAAACTTTATCCTTGTAATGTACTTGATACCCTGGTATTTTATTGGTCATACAATGACATAATTGTACTATAATATTTCCCTCTCTGAATCAAATTCAAAGCACAATTTGGAGAAATGGGCACAACTTTTGTCGACAAAGCCGAGGCCAAAAGTCCCACCCCTCGTCAACTCAAATTACAATATTAAAGCAATGCAATTATATTAATTAGCTAGAGCATTTGGAAGCACTTTGTAAGCCTATTTTCTGTACAGCTAACAAACATGTTATGTTAATTTAAATGCTTTTAGTGAATTCGTCTAGATGTGTCCAAATCATGCTGTGGGTTGAGGGAATTGAATAATCATATGGCCCGTCAAGGAAGACGAGCAAGATTCCCTGCTTTAAACTTAAAGAAATTAACTATTAATTAAATTAATGTGCTTAGGTATTGGTTACGGCTTGATGACGGTAAAGGTTTCCCATGAAAGAGGAGGCAAATATATAATTGTGGGATTATGGAACAAATCATGTAATAAAGTATTTAATTTAAATATAATTTAGTTTTTGAGTATATTGTGCTCTTATCGAATATATTCTAGTTTTCTCTAATGTTTTAAAATTTTGGATCAGAATGGTCGGTCCAACCATTAACCAATTGGCTCTTTGGTTCAGTTGGATCATTTAAATAGTTTTAAGGCTCAATCGGCTTCGAATTATCTAATCCAATGGTTAAATCGATAATCCATCTAAATTGGATGGTTCTTAATGAAATCAAACAGTTCAACATTAGATCCCCTTTTTAAATACCCAATAAAGGTAAGTTTGAGATATTTAATTTATTCTATATTGGAAAATGAAAATACCTTTAGTGAGTAAGAGGCTATTTGGAAATTGTTTTCAAAAATAATTCTGAAAAATAATTTTTAAAAATTGTTATTTAATTTTTGTAAAACAAAAGTCTGTTTAGAAACCTAAAATGTTTTTAACCTATTTTTAATATTTTTAAATATGTTTTAAAAATAATTTATATATATAATGTTTTATTTTTAATCATTCTATATATTTGTATAATTATTTCATAAAACAACTAAAATTAAGAACATAAAATAAAAAATAGTTTTTAATTATCAAACATGTTTTCTATGTTTTTTGTTGTGGAAAATAGAAAACTATTTAAAAAAAAAAACAATTCTCAAATAGAATCTAAATATTTAAGATTTTAAAACAAACCAATTAAGAATTGCATACAAATTTGGTCATTATTACTTCTATGTGGACATATTATATACTTATTTTCATAAATATAATGTTGATTTATATCGACGAAGCCATAACATCATCTATTGTGCTATAAAATATTATATATGATCATTTTTACACAAAAAAAAAAATGTTGTGAAAAAACTCAACAAATAAAAGAGATGTCAAAATTTTGATGGGATTTATTATTTTTATTTTTATAATTATTTTTAATTTTTATAATATAAATTATATATTTATGACATCGGTCCATTGGATTATAAATCAATGACTTTTTCAATTAAATGGCCTTTCTAATTTTCAAAGTCCACCGCATTTTTCAAAAATTTATTTCATATGTTTTAATTTTCAAAGCAATTAATTCTAAAAATATAATTTACATAGTAATATACAAGTTGCCCTGGTATGCTTTTATATTCCTTAGTCATTTTGTCTTTGGAATTCCATTTCCTCCGGAGAGCGTCGTCTAGGATGTGTTAGAAGACCATAACGAGATGGTCAGACAAGAAATCTCCACAGATGTGGACATTGGAAAATAAATTATGCCGCGTTCAACATTTGTCTTCCCATCACAACACAACTCTCCCTTGACTTTTGCCTTTCCTTCAATGTTTGAATAATTCTCTTAAAAAAGTTTAGACCATTTGACATTAACATAAAATAAATTATAAGCAAACATTCAATCATGGTCAAAGTACTAAATTCGTTAGATTATAATTAAACCGCTAAACTGTCAAATCTCGACTCCCGCGTAACAATAATGAAAAAAAATTATGAGTTTATTTTTAAACTTTTTGTTATAGACCAAAATGATATTAAAAAAATATATTTCTAACAGGGTTATTCTTATCCAATCCCGCGTATCATAAATGAAAAAAAAAGTTACAAGCTTATTTTTAAATCTTTGGTTATAGACCAAAATGATATTAAAAAAATATATTCCTAACACGGATTATTCTTATCCAATCCCACGTATCATAAATGAAAAAAAAAGTTACAAGCTTATTTTTAAATCTTTGGTTATAGACCAAAATGATATTAAAAAAATATATTCATAACACAATTTATCCTTATCCAATACCGTGTATTTCAATTTTTTATATATATAGTAACATTCTTATATTGAAATATTACATTAGCATTCCAAAATCAACTAATTTTCCACCTTTGTTCCTTTGAATAACATTTTTTAGTGAAAGAGAAAAAATTCAAACCGAAGTAATTGTAGGGTTGATATAAAATAAATTATAAGAAAACATTTGATCATAGTCAAACTACTACAAATCTTGACGCCCACGTATCAAAAATTAAAAAAAAATTACGAGCTTATTTTTAAACCTATTGTTATAGATCAAAATGATATTAAAAAAATATATTCCTAACACGGGTTATCCTTATCCGATCCCACATATTAGAAATGAAAATAAAAATTACAAGCTTATTTTTAAACCTTTTGTTATCACCAAAATGATATTACAAAAATATATTCATAACACAACTTATCCTTATCCGATACCATGTATTTCAATTTTTTTTTATATATAGTAACATTCTTATATTGAAATATTATGTTAGCATTCCAAAATCAACTAAATTTCCACCTTTGTACCTTTGAATAACATTTTTTTAGTGAAAGAGAAAAAATTCAAACCGAAGTAATTGTAGGGTTGATATAAAATAAATTATAAGAAAACATTTGATCATAGTCAAACTACTACAAATCTTGACACCCACGTATCAAAAATGAAAAAAAATTACGAGCTTATTTTTAAACCTATTGTTATAGATCAAAATGATATTAAAAAAATGCATTCCTAACATGCCTTATCCTTCTACGTACTCACAAAAAAATCAACCATTCCCTTACCTTTGAATAATATTTTTTTAGAAGGAGAAAAAATCCAAAGGAATGTGAACGTAGAGTTTGTCATAGTTGAACTCAAATCAAGTCAAATATGATTTAAATTTTTAAGCTTAGTACAACATTGACCTGTCTAGTTTTACATTTGGAAGTCAAAAGTCCCAAAATTAACAGAGGGTAGTAGTGAATTAATATAGATGTGTCATGAATCATGATGTTGTTTGGGTAAAGGAAGTGAATAGACCAAATTTGGTAGGTGAGTCATGAGTGAGGGAGATTGTAGGAGTCTTAACCCATCAAAAATAAACTAAACCAGAATTCCCTTTCAAGTTAGGTGAGGCATGAAAGTAAGGGTTCCCTTTCCCATGGAGAATAAAGAATCAAAAAGGCTATATTTTAAAGGTTTGTTTGATAGTAGTTTCTGCAATGTTGAATATTTTTCTTCTTCATGTGTTTTGACTAAATTTGTCTGTATTTACTATTTACCTTAAGATTTGGTTTGGAAATTTTGAGGGATGAAATGGGCTCAGTCCATGGAAAAGAAACATGATGACAAGCAGTTTGTCTAAGTCTTTTGGGACATAATTCCAAACATGAAATTTGAAAAATACCAAATCTTTGTTTTTGTCGGGGGTTATGGTAAAGGTGAAAGCTCCCCCTACCTAATACTAGTACATGGAATAGAAAAAGGAAGATGGAAAGAGTACAAGGAGAAGAAAAAGATTTGGTCAGTTAGGTGAATAAGTAATTTTCTTCGTTTAAATCAAAGTAGTCGGTTGTTATTTAGTGAGATTTAGTCCACTTGGGAGTTTTAGAAAATTTGACGAAAAATGTAAGAAAAAAAAATAGAGAAAAAAACTCTAAGAAAAGAAAAATAAATAATAGAATCTTTAAATTCATTTTATTTATTTTCTTTCGATATATAAAGATTAAATATTGTACTTTCCATGAAACCAAATATAAGAAAACTATTTTTCTTATGTTATGTTTGATTTCTGAAAAATATCAAGGAAAAAAAAATTAAGAAAAATAATTTTCTCATATATGATTGTCCTATCAAAAGTATTAAAGAAAATAAAATATAATTAAAACTTGTTAGAAACATATATATTTTAAAATTATTTAATAATTATATCGATCAATTAAAATAAATAAAATAAGTTTAAAGTAGTAAATAAAAATAATTTATTGAGTTTTAATTTTTTTTTCTTCTTTCCTTCTACTTTTATATTTTCTTTCTCTTATATTTTTTCTCAAAATTTTCAGAAGTCGAACGTAACATTAATATTTTTTTTCTTTCCCAAGAAACCAAATATAACCTTATTATCTACACCCATTTAAAAAAAATATATAAAAGAAGTAAAAACTTTAACTCATTCTTATCTTAGACAAAAATAAAATAAATAAAATAAAATTTCCAAAACATGTACTTAAATATTAACCAAATGAAAATTCTAAAATTTCCTATTTTTAAAAATCTTTCAACTAGGTAAGCAAAGGCACGGGAGCCAACAGATGATTACCAAGTAAGCCAATGCCATGTCATCATGCCATGTAAGCATGCCACCCAATCTACAGACAGACTGAAATTTCAAAAAGGAAGAAAAAAATCTCAAGTGAAAAAAGAGAAAATATTTTATTAAAAGGGATGACTTAGTATCCATGATTGAAAAAACAACCTGCATGAATTGAAAATTGTCCACATGATTATTCGTTTCATATTTATGGTTGAATTCCTTTTTTCCAAAAAGTGCTTGATATAAGAAATTGATTAAAATATTATTGTTTGATATTTTTAACCAAAAGAAATTAGAGTAGAATCCCAATAAAATAATATTTTGGGATAAAAATATATATATATATATATATATATATTATCTTAACAAAATTATTGATTTATTGATAATTGAATAATTTATTAATTTACCAATTAATTGATATTTATTAATTTAAAGAACATGTTATATTTCTATTATACAGTATTTTTGTATACGTAACCTATAAATCCAAAAACAATAAATGTGATAAAAAATTAATATACGAAAAGCCTATTTGGCGGAGTTTTTAAAAAATTGTTTCTCATTTTTAAAAACTCATAATATTGATTGATTATTGCTCTTTGTTTTCAATTTTTAAAAACAAAATGAAGTAGAGAACAAGTAAAAAATGTTTTCTTCAATTTTTAAAAACAATATAAACATACACATACTTTATTATTTCTCTTCTACATATAATAATTAATTTATTTTTTTTTCATTATGCAAATTAGCTCAAAATTAAATAAGACTTAATGTGTTGGATTTGTTAACAAATCTATTAATTTTTAAAAATAATTGAAAACTTAAATAATAATCTCATTATCACAAAAGAAAAATTATGAACAAAAATTGGTTTAAAACAATTCTATTATTTCTTTTCTATCTAAATTTTTTTTTTTCACTAGACAAATGAACTCCAAAATAAATAAGAGTTAATGTGTTGGATTTATTAACAAGTCTAATAATTTTTAAGAATAATTTAAAACTTAAATAATAAATTTATTAATACCATAAATTTATATATAAAAATTGGTTTATGATGACTCTATTATTTCTTTTTTGCATATAATTAAACTTTTATAAATTTTTTTCACTAGAAAAATAAACTTCAAATCAAATGACACTTTTTATTGAATTTATTAATGAGTTTAATATTTTTTTTAAATAACTTGGAACTCAAAAATAAATCTAATCATTGAAAAAAAAAATAAGAAAGGAAAACCACTATATCATGAGTCACGACTTTACTATTTATCCTATACAAATAACTATTTAAAAAAAATCACTAAGTAAATAGATTATAAATTAAGTTAAACATAATTAATACTTTAAATTTTTTAATTTTTATGAATAATTAGTAATAAAAAATCGATCCAATTAATTATAAATTAAATCAAAAAATTCTATAATATTATGTTTAAAATTGAGTACTAAATGTATGCATTTGTAATAAAAAAATCTTGACTCATTTATATGTTAAAAAAGTAAAATTTTAATTATTATTCATTTTAATATAAATATATAATTGACAATTAGTATTATTCATTTTTAACAAAAAAAAAAATGAAAAGATGTTAATATCCTTATGTTTCTAATATAGAATAAAATAGTATATTTTCTACTAAAAATATAATTAATGATTTTATTATAATATTACTATTTATGTTTTACTATATATTTTTTAATTTATTTGTGATTAAAAAATTATTTTTATTTCAATAAGACTTCAATTTTTAAAAGCAAGCATAAGAAATCATGGTTAAACCAAAAATTAAAAAAAATTAATTAATTTATTTATTTGACTTGTATTAAAAATGAATATTAAAATTATTTTTATTTTACAATGATTTTTGTTTCACTAGAATAAAAAAATTGTTTCATAATTTAAAATATATATATATATATATATATATATATATATATATATATATATATATATATATATATATATAAATCATAAATAATCGTATATTTAATTTCTATTTTTTAAAAAACTTAACTTGAATTTGATTTCATATTATTATAAATTAAGCTTATAAAATTTTTATAAAATAAAAGTAAGATATTGTTTTAAAAACAATACAATTCTTTCTAATAAAAACAAGTTTTTTGTTTTTTGTTTTAAAAAACCATTTTTTAAAACATCTTTCTAAACACCCTTATTTAAAAAAAATATATATATATTTTGTTCTCTATTTTAAAAACACTGCCAAATGGACCGTAAGATATTCTAAAAAATGAAAATTATTAATTGAAGAAAATAGAAAAACTACTAAAAAGAAGAGATGTAGGGTCTAAACTTAATATATTAGAAAATAAAAGGGTTTCAAATATATGATAGTTTCGGAGAAAGAGTTGAATTAAGAAAAATAAAAGTTATAAAAAGTTACTAAATATTAAATTATGAATTTCTATTTACTATTTTTTTATAAACTTCATTGATTTTCAATTTAATTTCAAAAAAGAGTTGAATCAAGAAAAATAAAAGTTATAACTCATTGAATGTTGAATTATGAATTTTTATTTATTATTTTTTTTTTATATAGACTTCATTGATTTTCAATTTGAAACTCAACCATCTTTAACTTATCAAGTTTATTAAAAGAGAAATCAAAATGAAAGAATCCTCAACCCATTAACCCATTTCTATCTTTTCTTTCTACACAAACCCTAATGACCCAAGATCTCCATAATCAATTCGATATCTTCCGATTAAGCTGGGCAACAATACATTATTTAGTTGACATTTGTAATGCGTATTTAAGGGATTATTTTAATCCATGATTCTCCCCTAAAAGTAAACAAAAAATCACTTTTTCATCACATGATCCACAAACTTGACCTTTGCATCCACTTTAACCTATATTTGGCAGTGGAGATCCTTCTTTTTGGCCATTACATGCCTCGTGACTTAGACCTACGCACCCTTCCTAGAAATTATCCAACAAGAAAGTTTCCATGTGGTCGGGTCCTATGATTGTGTTCTTCGTGAGGTGGTGTTTGGGAAGATGGAAAGTGGTAGTAGTGGAGGTGTGGTGGAGGTGGACGGTGTTCGACCACCCAAACTGGGGTGTAGTGATATATCGATGTGGAACTGGCAACAAAAAAAGTGAAAAGTAAACCAAAATGATCAAAAGTCAAATAATTTAAGGCATGAAAAAATTGAGGAAAAGTGTTGGTAGTATTCATGAATGTTATGATTAGGATGTGATGTCGAGGGGAAGCGCAGATTACAATGTGGAAGTGGTGATAAACTTAAAACGTGAAAATATTTCAACGGGAGGATGGGAAAGGTGGTGGCATCTTCAATGCTGATGTTGGACCAACAAGAAGCAAGCGGGCATTCATAGTAATTGCCTAATTGCTAACATGTGAATCAAATCACTTCTTCTGTCACCATCTTAGTTTTTTGGATCTGTCTTCTTAGAGATGAGAGTGTATATGCCAAGAAGCACTTTCAAGAAGCAAATATTAAAATTAAAAATAATAATTTAGTCAAATTCTAAAACCCCATTAAATCACATAAGTTTATATTGAAAAAGTAATTATTTTTAAAATTGTTTAAAAAAATTGCAATATCCTATAAGTTATTAAATTTTAAAAAAAATTGATTTTAAAAGGTGCGAGGTAAATTTATAATTTTTTTATAAATATTTTATTTTTATATAGAAATTCCTGATTTTACTTAAAATTTAAAATGAAAAATTAAATAAAATCAAAATTGAAGAAAAAAAAAACATATTGTCAAATTTAATGATATGAACATAAGAATGCATTGTATAGTGTTTTTATTTGAAGAGTTGTTTTATAGAGTTAAAATCTATTTGATAGTGATTTTATGAAGTATTTTTAATCTTTTTAATACTTAAAATTTTTTATCATTTAAATATTAAAAACGTTTTTTAAAATTACTCTCAAATACATTGTTAATTTTTTCAAAATTATTTTTGATTGAACCATCTATAAAGTATTTATCCATGAAATACGATAAGTGATTTTTAAATTCTTAAAAGTGTTTTTGAAATTTAGTTGATGCCTAATTTTTCTTTAAAAAATGTTTTATAAAAACATTGTGAAATGAAATTTTATATAAAAGTAAAATACAAAAGCACTTTAATAAAAACTAGGAATGAAGAAACAGTCAAGAAGGAGATTTTCGCAGAAGTGAAGAGTTAGAACTTGGAAGGAGATTACTGGGGGAGTCTTGGTTGTTGGGTGGGAACCAAACCAACCAACAAGCTTAGGTTGTGATGCAAATGTGGCACATGCTGCAGGTCAAGCACCACACCACTCTCCTGTCTCCAGTATTCCGCCCACCTACGCCCTTCTTTCGCCAATCACATGTCTTACTGCGTGTCTGCCCTCTCTTTTAGTTGTTAGTACTTGGTCGCATAAACAACTGTGCTCCTCGCTTTCCCATTCACTCGGCTCCCATGACATTTGCTACCCTTTCAACTTCCTTAATCCAAGCCAATGCTTGTCCCATGCTTTTTAATTAACTTGGACAGACCTCAGTGTGTTAATTCTATCTCAATATATTTTATTTCTTGTTTTCTCAAGTGCTACAAGACAAATGTTTTCAATTTCTTCCTTGATAATTTATATTATATGAACAAATATTCGTGACCGATTGTCTTGTACTTCACTATTAAAAAAATTGATATTGTGTTCGGTTTTAAAAAAAAATGAAAGAAAATATGAGGAAGACCAAAAATAGAACTCGACCTCGACCATTACTTTGTCTATTTATATGACAAAGAGGCAAAATCGAGTTTCCACAACACAATATTCATGCATCATAAGGTTTCTAATAGGTCTAATAACCAAAAACAAAAATAAGGAAGCTTTAACCTCAAGTACATCGTCAAGAAAAATTATTAATTGATATGAAGATACCGATATCAATATCATCTATAATAAGGAGGAAAGAAAAAAAAAATGAAAAAAAAAAAAGACAAGCGAAGGAAATTAAAAAAAAAAAATGATGTTGATAAATTATTTTTATTTATTTCTCTAAACTTATTATACTTATTTCTCTCTTTAATATAAAAATATAAATTTCTAATTAATTTTAATTATATTGAATTTTCTTTTATTTTTTTTATAATAAACTAAATGAGAGAAAATATTTTTCTTAATGTTTATTTTTCCTTTATAAAAAAAATGAAAATAATAAAATGCAATCAATTTGAAAGTGAGATGGTATTTGGCTACGCTTTCCTTTCTTTTTTCCACCAAAAAACAAAAATAAACAAATAAAAAAAAAAGCCTAATACAAGATAAAGGTTTCAAAAGATTATTTTAAAAAGTAAACATTAAAAAGCATAATTCTTAATAACATATTTTAATAATATATGATAAATTTATATTATTTATATAAAAATATTTATTTTTTATATAAAAGTTAAGTGTATTTAAATTTATCTTACTCATTTAATTTTTAAAAAAGAATTTAAATTTTACTTATTTAGTTATCAATCCTATCTTAATCGGACTTTATTTACACCCATTAGAAATAACGTAACCTTCTATTTTGTCTATCCATCCCTTAGTATATTTAACAATGGATAATATTTAATATTGTAAATTAATTTAATAATTAAACTTGCAATCCCAACCCATTAAAATATATGATAAAATTTATGTGATTGAACAATGATACAAATGTATAAAATCAAAGCATAGAAAAAAATGTGACCAAGATATAAATGTAACATAAATTGTTCACTATAATTTTGTTCTCGAGGTAGTGAATATAAATTAAACTAGTGATAGCATACCAGTGGGTACAAAATTAATGGGTCTGGTTCTTCTCCACTACCCCTTCTCTAAATTCTAACTATTCCTCTTTTCAAGTTGCAACCCACACTCCACGGTTCTCCCATTTCTAACGTGATTTTATACTCCCAACTATCTAAAACAAAGCAAAAAACCCCACCTACATAGTGCCAAAGCTCTCATTAAGCAGTGATTATCACACAAAGATCATGCCGATTAGTTTACAATTAAAGAATAAGCCATCTCGGCTTGTGATTAGGCACATTATAAAGGGAGATCAACAAAAAGATGAATGGAGATACACCAAATTAATAAAAATAATAATTAATTAATTCTTAAGTTGATGTACTTTTCACGTGTTAGTAAAATTATGAGTGGTGCTTATATATCTAATGAAGAAAATAAATAGTTCATAACCTTATTATATTAGTAGTGCAATATGCATACTTTTTAAAAAATAATAAAATATTTTGAATGTGTTTGTTGTGCAAATTAATGATTGACGATAAGCATTAATACATGTGTAATTAATAAAGTAAATATAAATTAAATTCATAAATAAGGTTTATTGAGGTTAAATTTTGATTCATGTCCTTAAGATGAATTTACTTTTCTCGGGTGTTTGTAATTTAGTAACAATTATTTCCTAAAATAAAATGATCACTTTAGATTATGTTTGCTTCTCAAAAATTATTTAAAAAAGGAAAAAAATATTAAAGAATTTTTTTTTCATATTTAGTTTTACTATGAAAAATATGAAAGAAAATCAAATATAATTTAAATTAATTAGAAATTTATATATTATAAAATTATTTAACTTTTATATAATAGAGGAAAATAAAATAAATGAGTTTAAAGAAACATGTAAAAATAATTTATTGATTTTAAATCTATTTTTATTTTATTTCATTTTTCTTCTTTATTTTCTTTCTCTCATATTTTTCCTGGAAATTTTTAGAAAATACTTCAAATTATAAGTAATGACAAATTGAATAATGTTTTGTATTCTTTACAAGCTTATGCTACAAAATTATACTTGCATCTCACACTTGCCTTAAAATAAAATTTCACACTTATGAATAATTTGATGAAAAAGAAGAAACATATGATTATTGGAACGAGTGAAAAGCTGTAGAGAGATCTCATGTTCATATTTATAGGTGGTGGTTATTGAAATCCTTGTGTTTCTAAGACGTTGAATATATTTATTAAAAAGATCATGTATGATATGAGACGTTTTTTTTAGAAAGAACATGCTTTTTTAAAAGGTTAATTTCATTCATCTTCCCTTAAATTTTGGTTAAATACAAATAATCCCTATATGTTTAAAATTTTAGTAAATACCTCATTTTTTATTTTCACTTACTCAAAATAAGAAAGGTGCATGACAAAAACTTATGAAGCTTAGATGTATTTAATCAAAACCTCTAAGGAATGTGAATGAAATTTGAACTCAATTTCACCTATAAAATGATTTTAAATCATTTTCTTAAAACCATTTTTCTAATTATGTTAACATAAAATTTTAAGGGGGAAAAAAACTAAGATACTGAATCGATATTTATTGGACTCTTAATCTTCATTCATCGTTGAAAGTATAAAAGAAATGTAAATCATCAAAGAACAAAAAAATGAAATGAAACACAAATGAATAAAACTAAGATACAAAACAACGAATACAAGATACTACAAACTAAATATACACGAAACGCGGTATGATTGATTGAATCTTTTGACGGATATTTCTTAATATTGTATTCATTTTCCAATGACTTCAACTCAATTAAAAATCGGGAGCTTTCATTGTCGATATATTTGACGATCTTAAGTTATCAATATCTTTCTAAATATCGAATACTTTTTGGAAAACCATCCAAAACCTTACTCGGAATTACCTAATCATACTTACTTACTTCCATAAATTAATGCAACTAGTGGGATTATAATAGAGAAGGGCGCCCGTGTTTCAGTGACTCGGGCCATTTACGCGGTTAACCACCGCCCATGATTTGTTATGTTTATTTAATGAGGACATGGACATGGACATGCACGAAATAAACAAATAGTGTCACACGCCACCTGCCAAATTAAATATCGATTATAGATAGTTGAGTTTATGTTGGTCAAACATGAATTTATTTACTTCTATGTTCATGAGATTGTCAGAAATATTAACCGTCTGAATTTTGTCCAAAGACGACAACATATGTTTGGGTAAGCGTATACGTAAATAGCATGACAAAAGGGATTGTCCAGACTGTTCAGTTGGTGACTGGAGGGGAGATGTTTGAAGGCAAATTGTGAACATATGTTAGGTTTTGTGGCTACCCACATTATCTTCCTTGGACCACTCAGAATCCACATCGACTACTTAACTTTCAAACTACTATTCTCTAGTCTTCTCTAACCAAAACCTACTTTGAAAACTCTTAAAAGTATATGAAATAATTTTGGGGATTATTGAATAGTCGTGAATAAATGAAATTCCATTGTGGGGGTCATGATGCATGAAAGAGAAGGACCCCAGAAATGTAGGAGAGTGAGCGTCGAGCCGTCAAGTAACGCTTTCAACGCAAGGAAGGGTAGAGTTGTAATTTTTGGGGCGAAAAGGATGGAGAAGTGAGAGGGCCCTCCAGTCAAATTGAAGTATGAAATTAGGTAGCGGTTCTGTGCCATGTAGCAGACTTTTCTGAAGTATGAATCAGCGAATTCAATTTCATGTGATAGAGAGAAGGGGTCAGTTCTTAGTTCAATTCCACACGTACCCTTCCCCCCGCCTTCAGGCAGCTTCCGGATTTCCACGGATTGGACCACTGTGGTATTTGTTGTAATTTAATACAAGTTCAATGGCATTCCCCTAAAATCTCCTTTATATATCCATTTCGGGAGTCATTTGAATCCAAATTGTTTAAACTGGTAGCTGGATCTCCTCCCAATATCCCATTGACTCTCCAATTCTGGGGCGAAGGACGCCGTTTCTGTCTTCTCCAGTAAACCCCTCTCTCCATGCAGATTGGTGCTACGCTCCCGGCTCAGAACCTCCACCTCTTTCAGGCGAGGCGTGCCAGCTTTAAATGTAGTGGATCGCCCTTGAACCCTTTAACCAAGCGTCCTCCTTCTGCAAAGCCTCTGCAAAGGGTCGCAAACACCGAATTGACTCGGCTTCACCTCTCCAACCTTGAAAAACTGCTTCAGAAGCAAGAACAGCCTCCTCTGTCCCAACCAGTTGAGAAAATTTCCAGTGATGGGTTGCCAGAGAACAAGGGAAGAGGTCTGTTAGAAGGCCTGAGCTTGGCCAGACTCTGGCCGGAGATGAAGGCGACAGAGGAAATGTCGCCGCGCCATATGAACCGCCTCCAGCGGCTTCTATCGAAATCGCAGGAGTATTCTCCAAGAAATACTCTCGGCGGGCGGTGGCGCGAGTACCATGGCAGCAAAGACTGGTCCGGCATGCTCGACCCTCTCGACGAGAATCTCCGGCGAGAGGTGGTGCGATACGGCGAGTTCGTGCAAGCCGCGTACCATTCATTCCACTCCAACCCCGCCATGTCAGCGGAGGAACCTCCCCTTCCTCGCCATGTAACGCTTCCGGATAGGGCCTATAGAGTAACGAAGAGCCTCTACGCCACTTCATCAGTAGGGTTGCCGGACTGGGTTGACGACGTGGCTCCCGATCTCGGGTGGATGACCCAGCGGTCGAGTTGGATGGGCTACGTGGCGGTCTGCGAGGACCGAAGGGAGATCGCAAGGATGGGGCGTAGAGACATAGTCATCGCCCTCCGTGGAACCGCCACGTGTCTAGAATGGGCGGAGAACATGAGGGACTTACTGGTCCAAATCCCGGGTGAAGATGACTCAGTCCAGGGCCAGGGGCAACCCAAGGTGGAGTGCGGGTTCTTGAGCCTGTACAAGACTCGTGGAGCTCACGTTCCGAGCCTAGCAGAGTCCGTGGTCCAAGAGATACAGCGGCTGATGGAGGTATACAAGGGCGAGACCCTCAGCATCACAGTGACGGGGCACAGCCTTGGTGCGGCCCTAGCCGTGTTAGTAGCCGACGAGTTGAGTACCTGTGACTTCGAGGTGCCCCCACTAGCGGTTTTCTCCTTTGGAGGGCCTCGAGTGGGCAACAGAGGCTTCGCCAATCGCATTAAACAAAACAACGTCAAAGCTCTACGTATAGTAAATTCTCAGGACGTGATAACCAGAGTCCCAGGAATGTTTGTAAGTGAAGAACTTGACCAGAAGTTGAGAAACACAAAAATGGGCGGAGTCCTCAATGTGCTGGACAAGATGCCATGGGCATATTCGCACGTAGGGACAGAGCTCAGAGTGGACACCAAACAATCGCCTTATCTGAAGCCCAATGCCGACGTAGCATGTTGTCATGACTTGGAGGCCTACCTGCACTTAGTGGATGGATTCTTGGCTTCCAACAGTCCATTTAGACCAAATGCGAAGAGGAGTTTACTAAAGCTGGTACACGAGCAGGGCTCTAATATGAAAAAACTGTACACAAGGAAGGCCCCGGCCTTGAATTTGAATCTTGAAAGGGATAGAATGCCCATGTCTCCCTGTTTGCCCAGCCCATCCTGAAACTTGGAAACTTACCACAAATTACCTGTACAACCCACCACCCCTTCTCCAATTATTTATTCAAATTTCATTACCAACTTACAAAATTCTAATCCAAACATGATGGGATTATAGTACTTGGCCTCATCTTTTTAATAAAGCCTACTATTATTTGATATTTTTGCCTTAATTAGTGACCTCATTTTTTACGGTTTACAATCAGACACGTAAAACATTTAATCGAGCCACCATGGGATTCATGTTGCAACTTTTACCTTTCCATTACTTTATCTGTGTTGACACTTAACACTGATTTTTAAATGGAGAAAAAGCACAAAATTTACTTTATTAAATGGGCCACCTAACCTAAGCAAACGTTATGGACCTGGTCTGTACTGATAAGGACACATCTAATTGACCTTTCTCCCACCTTTGCCCATTGCCTTCTTTATGGCATTTCTTCCGGGAAACACAACACAAAGACCCAGTGAATGGTGGTTGCAAGAATCTGTCAATTGTCAACCACCCCCATCCACATCTGAGACAGGTGTTAAGAGATTTGTGGTGGGTTGTCGCTTGGTCTAGGTTTTAATCATATTTGCTTTTAATTTTTGGGAAAATGAGTTCAGTGCATAGCTCTCACCTTGTTTCGTATTCCAATTCTGCGTATCCTCGTTTCCCAATACACTTATCCAAATTATTTAAAATATATTTAATATTAGTAAAGTAAATAGAAATTGAAACTTATAAATAAGATTGATTGAAATTAAAGTTTCATTCTGTCCTTAAAACAAGTTTGTCTCATTCAAGTATTTATGATTTAGATGTTTATGGTTTAGAATTTGCTTCATTCGAGCATTTATGATTAACAATAATTATCTTTCAAGATATAACAATCAATTTTTTGGTGAAATGATTATGGAAATTGGGAATGACTTAAAAAAGAAGGCGATAATGATAATTGGTGGATAGAATCTGGTCTTTGAACGTTAGATGTTTGTGAAATACGTTATTTTTCGTTAACCTTCATAAACATACGAAATGGTTATTGGACTTGGGAATGACTTAAAAAGAAATAAGAGAATGATGATTATTGGATGAGATGTGCCCCTGTGAAAAAGTTATGGAAATTGAAAATGACTTGGAAAAAAAGGCGATAATGATAATTAGTGATAGAATGTGGTCTTTGAATGTCAAGTATTTGTGGAAAACATTAGTTTTGGTTAACCTTCATAAACGTATGAAATGGTCATTGGACTTGTAAATGACTTAAAAATAAATAAGAGAATGATGCTTAGTGGATGAGATGTGCCCCTATGAAAAAGTTATGGAAATTGAAAATGACTTGGAAAAAAAGGCGATAATGATAATTAATGGATAAAATGTGGTATTTGAACGTCAAGTGTTTGTAGAAAACATTACTTTTGGCTAACCTTCATAAATGTATGAAATGGTTATTGGACTTGGGAATGACTTAAAAAGAAATAAGAGAATGATGCTTAGTGGATGAGATGTGCCCCTATGAAAAAGTTATGAAAATTGGGAATGACTTGGAAAAAAAGGCGATAATGATAATTAATGGATAGAATGTGATATTTGAATGTAAGTGTTTGTGGAAAACATTATTTTTGGTTAATCTTCATAAATGTACGAAATGGTTATTGGAATTATGAATGACTTAAAAAAAAGAAAGACAAAAAAAAGGAAAACGATGATTGGTGGATGGGATGTGCCCCTTGCAAAAAAGGGTATATGTGGAATACACTATTTTTTTATTGTTGGGTTTTATAGTTAACCTCTATAAACATATGGATCTAAATTAAGTTCAAATTCACATTCATATGCTTAAGCTTACACTCATATGAACTACTATCTAAACCCACATTTTTTTTAAGCTTACGAAATGCTTATAAAGTTCTTCAACCATTGATATTGAGATTTGAAATTACTTTCTTCAACCATATTTTTCATAAATATACGAGTCATTTTGAGCTAAATCTCTTATTTGCCCATAAATAATTTTGAACATTTAAATATATTACAATCATCTACTCGTGGAGATAAAAATATTCTATTGTGATCCAACATAAAAGAAATTTTTGTGGTGTTTACTCAAATTTCAACTAGAAGGGAATCCTTTTCATTGTGACAGCATTTGGGTTCCTCAACTACCATTGCCAACCATTTTTTAATGTTAAATGCATTATTATTGCTCTCAATGATATGGGTTTCTTTTTCAACAAAGATTTGATATATTCGTGTGTTTAAAAGCTCGAATATAATGCATTTGGATGAAATTTGTGAAGAAAATGATTGGAAATAGAAAAAATAATTTCATTCAAATCTTGTGCGTTTTGGTATAAAAACATGTAATTATTATTGGTTTCAAATTTTATCGGTTAACATTCCTATAAATTTATTTTTATTTATAAAATTTATGTTTAACAATTCTCTATAAATTTAAATTTATTCTCTAAAAAATAAATATTATATATAAAATATGTCTCAAAGTTACTAATCAATGAAATTTGAAATTAGTGATGGAACCTAAAAAAAATATAACATAAAAGATAATGGTAAAAATTTGTCTTATGTCTAGCTCTCCCTTGTTGAACAAGAAATTCCTTACCTCTTCACTTTTATTATTATTATAATTGTTTGTTTATTGTTTTAAAACAACAATTTTCTTCCTAATATGTTTAGGCTTATGGAAGAGTTTGAGGCTTGGAGGAGAAGCAAGTGCAAATAGAAGGGGAAGGGTAAGGCCTGTTTGGTAATTATATTTTAAAATAGGTTTTTGTTTTTATAAATAAAAGAAAATATATGTTTGACAATTAGAAAATAAAAAACAATTTTTTGTTATTAGAAATAGAAATAGGATATTTTAAATAGTATCTTTTAATTGTGTTTTTGAATGATATTTTAAAAAATGATTATACAAATATGAAAAATTATTTAAAATAAAATATTACATATAAGAGCTATTTCTAAGACATGTTTAAAAATGTAGAAATCAGCTTAAAAATGTTTCCATTTTCAAGTAACTTTTATTTTATAAAACAATGTAAAACAATTTTTAAATACTATTCTCATAAATTATTTTTTAAAACTATTTTGAACAACACTTTCAAAACAAAAGCCTAAAATTTTCTTTTCATGCTTTTGTCTTACGGCATTTATGTAAAAAATAAATTATTTTTCAAGTTCAAACGTGTCATATATTAGATTTACAAATTTCAAATCATTTCATTTATTTTTATTAATTAATTCACAAATTAAATTATCAATGGTAAATGTCATACTAGACATGCAATAAAAAATTTTAACCATGGTTTAAGTATTTGGATGATTAAATATTGTTATGGGCAATAAAATTTTTATTTATGATGTAGAATTTATGTAAGAAAAATTGTATAATACTTTTCAAAACCATATTTGAACTTTTAATTAAGTTCTTCATGTGTATGATTAAATTTTGATTGTCAAATACTATAAAAAAAAATATTAAAGTATAAATAAATCATATTAAAGTACACAAAAATAATATAAAGATATAATGATTCGAGACTTAAATGCAAAGAATAAAACCATATTCTAATAACAAAGAAAATGATGGATGTAGAAAGAAGGTATACAATTTGAAAGATTTTGCATAATTATTGAAAATTAGAAAAGCGAATTTAATTGTTTATTGAAACAACAAAATTAAAATATAATTAGAAAAATGAATGTTAATTGCATCACCACTTTTACAACACTACTGAGTGATAATGCAATAATTGGATGTCAATAATTTTTTTAACTAAATATTTGTTTGATTTTATGACTATAGGTTATTCCAAAAGATAGGGGTGACTATTTGTGTTGGTGAGTCGTGTTCATATTATGTCTAAGTCCAGATATTCTACTATATAGATAAATTCAAACCCAAAATGAATTATAATCATATAAAAAACATAAACCCAAATACAAATACTATATAATTATTAAATATGTTACACTTCGTGTAACCCATTTAATCAATTTAATAATAAAATCATTGTATTTAATAATAAAGTTGAATTAGACATTATATATATTTATAATTAATATCTCAACTAAATATGTTTATAACTCAATTAATCCATTTATTTAAAAACAAATTTAAATGAGTTATATATATATATATATGAATTAAATGGTTTAAAAATATAATTAGGTTAATAGCGAGATTATTAAATGGGTAAATTTAGGTAAAATTCGTGTTATGTGGGTTAACTTAAAAATTACTTATGTATTAAATGGGTTATACAAGTCGATATGAATTTGATCAAAACTCATTTATATTCAACTCAAACCAGCAAAAAACTTTGGTAGTATAGTGTTGGCAAATCGTGTTTTGCCCCCCCAACCAAATGAGCCCTTAGTAAACTCAATCTGCGAAGCGGGTGAAGTACCTCTCAAGTTCAAATTTGAACGTTAATCAAAATATGTGTACTTTTAGGCCTAAAAGCTTTGGGCTGGTTGTTGGGCCATACCAGGCCCAAATTCTCAAACAACTGCACTTTGCTATCGGCCCACGCAAATCCGACCCCAGCAATCAAAGCCCGAACAAATGAGAAAGCAGGACAGACAATGTACCTGTCCGCAGCGTAACATTACCCATTAGGGTTTTTAAGATTAGGTTGTGCTCACTATCGACGCTCTGCCGCATCGGCTAGGGTTTTCACTATCATTTTTCTTCCCGTAGTCATCATCGTTGCAGTGTTCTGTGAGATCTATCCATCCATCCATGGAGTTTAGCAATTTGTAGGGTTTCGTGGTTGCTGTTACGGTCGTAAACGTAGGGTTTTGTCTGAGAGTTGTTGTAGCTACAACAACAAGTAATGGCAACCACAAACCCTTTCGATCTCTTGGGCGATGACGACAACGACGACCCCTCTCAGCTTGCTTCTCATCTGCTCAAGCTCGCGCCTGCTAAGAAATCCTCAGCGCCTCCTCCTCAGGCCGCTCCTGCGCAGCAGGCTAAGCCGGCTAAGTTGCCCTCTAAGCCTCTTCCCCCGGCTCAGGCTGGTGAGCTTTTCTTAATTCGTTTAGTTTTCCTGGTTTTTGTTTTCTTTTTGTGAATAGATCTATTTGATTGTTGCGGAATTGGGGGAAATGAAGGAAAGGGGATGATTTTGAATCTTGTGGTTGTTGTAGGTTTGGTTTCCAAAGAAGGGTTGATAAGTGCTGATGATGTGTGGATTCTTTGTATTTTATGGTTCTGGGATTTGTATTGTGGCTGGACTATCGGTTGCTTTTGTTTGCATGTGTTTTTGTTCAGACTTGGTGTCGGTTAAGCACTATATGTTTGCCACTAAGAATTGTAGCATTGGAGCTTATCTTCCGATCATTTAACGGCGTGCTCTATTGTGTTTGGGTTTGGAATTTGTTGTGCTTGAAACTTGAATATTTGGGCTGAACTTAGAACTGTTCCGGCTGTGTATTGATTTGTTGATGCTTGGTATTTGATGTGGACGTTTTGTTTTGCATACTATTTGATGGAACAAGCCTATAGTAAAAAATGGGCTTATTTATGGAAAAGTTAATTCTATACGAACAAACAGGAAAAAGGGTGTACTAAAATATTTTTTGAACTCGTGTTGTTATGGTTTCATTTCATAGCAAAGAAACCATCAACCCATTAATATCTCAAACTATGCTAGCCTTGATCATCTGTATTTGATGTATAAACTCCTTATCCTAATCCCATTTACTTTCGAGTAATGGCATCGGCGCAATTGGTTTTGTATAGACAATTTTGGATGCTGATTTAGACCATTTCATACAGTTACTTGAATATGGCTTTTCTTTTGTTAATGGAGTCCTTGAACAAAGTGAAATTTGTGAACCCAAATGCTTACATTGGAACCTTTCATTTCTGTTAGACATCTTCAATTAGCTGCCTTTTGTTAGTTTTTAATTCCCTTCCTGTTTGTTTAGCTTGTCTTTTATCTATTGCATGCTGAAAAGAGCCCTCCACTACACCCAGTTTTGGAATTTGACTGTTTAGAAACTCTTGAGGAAAAGATAAGGGTCCTTATGTTTTCCTCTATTTTACTTTTCAAGGAAAAGGAAGCTCAGCTTGATTGTGTTTTGTTTTCAACTTAAATGAGGGGCGGAGTTCTACTTTCTTTTGTTTTCCTGTTTTCCTTGTAACCAAAAGCAAAGCCATTTGACATCCTAAATTATGGAGCTTCAGCATATCATTCTAGCATTGAAGTAATAGTTATTCTCATCACTTCCTTCTCTCTATTGTTAATTTAGTTTCTGCTTTGTGTTTTGTCGGTGATTGCACTACTGTTGCTCTGAGGATATTTCATATTCATATGGGGTTTTTCATCTGTCTTTACTTTTTTTTCCTTTTTTTTTTTGTGTGAACAACATATATCAGAAAGTTAAACTTCATTTTTGGTATTTTAGGTTTTACTTGAAATATTCATTTGTGTGTTATAATATGAATTGGCTTGTGGTGGAGGCATGACATCATTGGGTTCTGGTAGTTTTCTTTGAATATATGCTGTTATATTAATTATTGGTGCTTTTTCTTAAATGCTTTCTTAAATAATGAGGCACCCCCTTTTTTAATCTATGGTGTTAGAGGAATCTAAAACTAGCATATGCATTTGACTCAAGTTTCAAAATGTATGTTTGTTTTCTTTTGAACAGTGAGGGAAACAAAGAATGAAGTTGGGCGTGGAGGCGGCCGTGGCGGTGGACGTGGTTATGGACGTGGACGTGGTGGAGCTGGATTGAACAGAGACTCATTCAATAATGAAAGTACACTTAACAACAGTGATGGATTCTCTGGAGGGTACAGACCATCTGAAGAGGGCGATACAGGCAAATCCTCTGAAAGGCGTGGTTCTGGTGGACCTCGTTCTCCTTACCGTGGTGGTGGTCGTCGTGGTGGTTTTAGCAATGGAGAGGTTGGGGAGGGGGAACGTCCCCGTAGGGCATATGAACGCCGAAGTGGAACTGGGCGTGGGTTAGTTTTTCTAATTATGATGCTCATTTTTATATCTATAATTATATTATGATGACTTTTGCTACTCATTGTCATGATTTGAATAGTTGATTTTTTATTTCTAATATACTTGCTGCTATTTTGTGCCCTTCTTATATAGAAATGAGATTAAGCGTGATGGAGCTGGTCGAGGGAACTGGGGAACTCCTGCTGATGAGATTGCTCCGTGAGTACCTATTTTGCCAACTGCAACTTAAAGTAGTTTTAGCAATTAAGAACTTTATCATGTTCCTTCATGTGAGGTTAGCTCTATATTTATGTATTAACTTGAATTTATTTGCTCCTTTCCTAAATTAAGGGAGAATGAAGAACCTATCAATGAAACTGAGAAGAATACAAGTGCTGAGAAGCAGTTGGGAGAGGAAATTGCTGCAGATGCCAACAAGGAGAATCCTGTTAATGAATCAGAGGAGAAGGAGCCTGAGGATAAGGTAAATGTCTTCCTTGAGTATTTTGCATGTTCCACTTCAAAAAATCTTTGTTACAAAAAGTTGAGTTACAATCACCTGAGACCTACTTAGGCCTATGATTGGTAGAAGCTATCTGAAATTTCCTTCCAGCCTTTATTTGCTTAGCAAACCCACCAGGGATGATCGGTTTATTTAATCAATAAAGGTGGAGTTTGTTGGCCCGGACATCCACGGTTATCAAAAATAAAAATAAAAATAAAGGTGGAGTTTGTAAATGAAAGGAAAACTAAAGTAGGATACAGAGTAGTCTTAACTTACTATAACCATTTATGCCATTTGGTCTGATTTTCTAATTTGGCAGAGACGTGTGTGATGCCAAGAGTTCAGTGTCATCTAGGTTATCAATTATACAGCCAAAGTATGTGATGATAATCAGGGCTTGAATGCTTTGAAAAATGCCCGACAACAATAAAATGCTTCTTTTTTTTTTTTTTTTCCTACAAGTGTCTAATATGGTGGTTCAATCCTCAGTCCTTGGTGCCGGCATAAAACTATGCAGCAAGAAATTATGTATGTTAAAGCATGTCAAAAGAAAAATGTTTGAATAGTTGAAAATATTGGGTACTGAAATAAAATGTTTGATCATCAGCGTGTGAATAAATGGGAATTCTTCTAGATTTAAAAACTCTGGCAGCAAGAGGCTTGGGAATTCTTCTAGATTTAAAAACTCTGACAGCAAGAGGCCTAGGAATTCTTCTAGATTTAAAAACTCTGACAACAAGAGGCTGGGTCCAACTTGTTATAATTGCAAAGACAGAGACTTCAGTAATTTCAATGACTTTTGTCTGGGCATGGAACAGTTTGGTGTGAACTATCTTTGCCATCATATTGTTACTATAGAATATAGTAGTGGAAGGAAAGATGCTTCTTCTAGCTAGAACTTCAGACAAAAATATTCATCTGTTGCGGATTTTGTGTTGTATTTAACATAACCTTATTTTCAATAAGAAGTTAAGAATGGGAACCAACATTCATGCCTCTAGTCAAAGAGATGATCTACAACTTATGTTTTTTGAATATCTGGATAAAGATGTGACAGAATCTAGAGCAGCCTAAGATGATCTTTGAAGGCATCTTTATACAAAACTTACCCAATTTGGTAGCCTGGGCTTTTTCTCTTTGGTATTGTAAATCAAAGGGCCTATTATTATTTTCTTGAGACTGGAGTTTGACTCATAAGTCTTAGAAGGGCCTTATTTATGTTGATGGCTCAATGCAAGTTACCTTCAATGAGGTGCCCACCTTAGCCTGTGTGATGCAAGTAGAGTACATCTATAACATGTAACTTTTTACTGAAAGTGGTATTAGTGTACTAATTGATTTAATGAAGATGATATTATATTGGTCCTTGTACTAAAAACAAATTACAATGAACTTAACATGGGGCTTCTCCTTAGCAGGGAAAAAGGACTGGGTTATTCATCTAGAAGAACATAGTAAAATAAATATTTGAATGGCTATGTGTGCAACATGCAGGATCATATACTGCCCATGATTCAGGTATATAATATATTGCCTTTGTCTTGGGCAATATGGGTTCCAAGCTATGCTTGGAAGAAAGTTGGCCTACTACCACTAACTGTTAAAATTGGCCTGTTAGTGGTGTGACTTTAGATATCTGGGTGCATGCCTTGTACAGTATTAATCTGCATTTTTAAGAATCAGAAAACCTTCTGGCATATTCATCATCCATATGATCCTAATTGGACGCACTATCCTTGATCCTTCTAATGATAAGGAGATGACTCTTGAAGAGTATGAGAAAGTACTTGAGGAGAAGAGGAAGGCTCTACTTGCACTGAAGACTGAGGAGAGGAAGGTTGACGTCAAAGACTTTGAAGCCATGCAACAGCTTTCAAGCAAGAAGGATAATGATGATGTCTTCATTAAGCTGGTGAAACTCTATATCTCTCGTTGAATGTATCCTAATTTCAGTTAATGATGCTCAATGCAAGCATATTGACTGTGTTAAGTACTTGGCTCCGTCTCAGGGTTCTGAAAAGGATAAACGCAAAGAGCTTGCTGACAAAGAAGAGAGAGCCAAAAAGGTTTGTGGTTGATTAAAAAGGATAATAAATGTGATTGGTTGATGGAATCATTTCCTCTCATTTACTTTCTCTCTTTCATATTGTTCTTTTTTATTTGCTGGCATGTTTGTCCAATAGTAATGGCACTTGTACTGGACTTTGATGAGCTTACATGTGTTGATTTTATATGCTGGGCCTGCAAGATTACTGCTCTGATACAATGGAACTGGGAAACATTTTCTTCCATGGGGATTTTATGTTTGCCTGCATGGTGGATTTTCTTGTTCTCATTTCATTTTAAATACGCATTTGTGTGCCATGTGGCGACGCAAATCCATTTAAATTTGTGATCTGCACTTGAATTGAATCTTGCATTGAAGTTTGGCTTTAAAGCATTGATTTCTATACCTACCCTTCAAATGAATGAATTTTATTATTATCATTTTTGTGTTTTATGGGAATTTGATAATAGGTCATTTTGTGTCACTAAAATTTTACTTTATGCTCTTTCATTGAACTGAAACCTTGATTTGTGGGGCAATGACCTGGTGTAGATGGTCACCTATAAAAAAAAAAACAAAAAAAATGACCTGGTGTAGATGCTGAAGCAATATATTTCATTCCAATTTTGTTGATGATATGTTTGATTGCTTGTTTGGTTGTAGTCTGTCAGCATAAATGAGTTCCTGAAGCCAGCTGAAGGGGAGAGGTACCATGGTGGTCGTGGTAGGGGTCGTGGCCGTGGTACAAGAGGAGGATTTGCAGGCAACACCTACAACAATGTGGCTGCTCCATCCATTGAAGATCCTGGGCAGTTCCCTACATTGGGTGGCAAGTGAGATGTCAGCTCTTGCAGCCTGCTGCTCCTGCTCGATGTCTCTTAGGTTTCTGCTTGTTTGAGAATTCGTTCTTGTGATCGGGAGTGGCAGGATTTCAACAGGAATAAAGGCATTTCCTGTATTAAAATTTAAAACCATTTTAACCGTTATGTCTTTTGAGTGTAAATTTTAGATGTTTCTCCATAGGCTTACTGCCTATGGTTTCCTTGACTTTTGACATGCATGCTTACATCTTTTCCTTTTTTCCTTTTCTTTTTCCCTTTAAAATTAGGGCATATGGGCTGTTTTCATATCTTGGAATTAATGGCATCAGTTTTGATTTTGGAGTTAGATTTGGAACAAATTTTTGTTTCCTTCATCTGATTTTTGCCTGTGGGATGTCTGAACTTGGTTTTGCCTACCTTGATGCAAATCAAGATCGTTCATTTGGGCAAAAAAATTTCTCATGTTTTGAAATAAAAATGATTGGGATTTTGATCAAGACCAAGACTCATTCCCCCCCGAGTCTTGACATAATTACAGGAGGTATGTGGTTTCAATCTGTGGAGTTATTGCAGCACTGAACCTGTATTTCTTATTGCATTTGGAAGTTGGGGATGGATGTTAGCTTTAGGTTCTTCCGGTCCTTTTTTGTTTACCCATTGGAGCTTTTTTATCTTGCCAGATTATTGTTATTTTTGCATTACAGAAAATATTTTCTCATCGATTAATTAGGGTGATGATTTTAAGTTCTACAAACGGTCTAGGCCTACTAGTGTTAATTTAGGAACTCTTTTGATATACTGGACTGAGTGGTTACCTAATAACTATTTCGATGCCCAGTAACAACAAATGATTCCCAAGGAGAAGTTGGAAATGGAAGAGATGAAGATGTAATATTTGATAAATTTCAAATATGGAAATATAAATTTCTTGGATGAATCTGATCGGTTAAATTTGGCCGTTCAGAAATATTTTAAATTTATTCAACGAACCACATTAATAATCGTATATTAAGATGATCTTAATAAATGGTTTAGGTCAAATTGATATGGACAATTCATTGACATGATCCCGACCTGTCGAACCTGAACCTATTAAAGCACTTTTAACCCATAAAATCTACTAACATGGATTTGAGATTTGTGGGGGATGATAAGAGTCGGGCAAAGCCAAAACGTGGCATGGGCATGAAAGAGCCTAAACAAGCTATGACAATGGTTGAAGAGAATGCAATCGTGTGAAAGATAAGTCAACAAAGTTCATGTGGGAAAGGAAGATGATTAAAATTGGAAGAAATTAATATCAACTCTGAATTGAATTATGAGAAGTAACCTGTGAATTTTATGGGACAAGCCACATATGGATTTGAAGCTTGAAAAGCCAAAAATTTAACATTTTACACAACTCTCAAATGATCAATTGGAGCGTATTAGGGTCGAAAATTATGAAAACAAGAACAAACAAAAATTCTAAGGGAAAAATAATCTATAGAAGCCAAAGACTAAAATCAGAAGAACTAGAGCCACAAGTGAGAAAACTACAAGAATTTGAAACCGAGTTGACTACTTGACCAGTGTTTACAAACAAGTTGGATTCAATACAATTGAAAGAACTTCCGGGGGATGAGACAATGGCTACTTTGAAGGAATACTGACTTGGGAAGCATCAAACACATACAAACCATGCTTAAGTCTCCTTTTTCTCCTTGAACATCCTTGGAAACCTGATCTTTGATAAAACAAAAATCAGTATAGAATTCAAAGAATACATTATTTTCCTGAGCAAATTTAGAGGCATTTAAAGAGATTTTTAGTTATTGAAGGAACATGCAACAAATTTTTCAAAGAAGAAATTTAGAATTGAATTGTTATGGAAAAGAAAAGTGCCCAACGTGTTGAATATGGAAATCTACTCCAGTTCCCGATGAAGAGTCTATCTTGTCATGTGAATTTAGACTTTGTCCCCAAGTTACTCATATCTGGAGTCACATGATTCGTTGCCCTGGAGTCAAGATATTAATTCGAATCATAGACAGATTCTAGATTGGCAAGCATAGCCACCACTGGGGCAATTGGACGAAAGCCAGTGTTAGCTCCATGAAAAGAAAGTGAACCTTGAAACAATGGTTCTGTAACTGTATTTGTAAAGAAAAGGTTCTCACTAGAGTTGGTGATATAATCATTGACTAAATTATTTTGTAACTCAAAACTTAAGCAGGCTAATCACAAGAAGATACTTTCTAAACACTTTTAATTATAATAACAAATGCTTCGGTTAAAAGTATTTAATGGTACATTTTTGGGTATTTATTGAAAAATCACCATCAATCAAGTGCAACAAACCTTGACTTTTGGAAGGGATGCATTTATTAGATAAAAGGCTGATGCAAGCTTTGCCCGTTGCTTTGATGATTTATGATAACTTGACATATTGTACAACCGTCGTGCCAATTGCTTTGATGATTCATGATAACTTGACATATTGTACAACCATTGCTTTGATGATTCATGATAACTTGACATATTGTACAACCATCGTGCCAATGACGCATCATTCAAATTTTTGCCCTATCAACTTTCGATGGTAGGATAAAGGCCTACTATGATATTGACAGTTGATAGAGAATTAGGGTTCGATTTTGGAGAGGGAGCTTGAGAAACAGCTGCCACATCCAAAGAAGGTAGCAAGTGAGCAAACCATTTATTTATTATCCAGTTTCATTATTTTTACTCGAATCTTATTTATTTGTACTTTTATTCCTTGATCTCGTTTGTTTGTATCCCTAACTTAAATTTAAAATTTTATTTTTAAGTCTTATTATTTGTACTTTAATTATGTTAATTTATATTTTATACCTTCATCTTATTTGTTTATACTGTTAATGACTTTGTAGGTACAAATACACTACCTTAGCATTTTCTAATAACAAACTATAACATCACTCAATCATTTTTTAGTGAATGCATAGGATTTTTGGGTATTCATGATTAGCGGCCAAACAATTATAAAAACCCAAAGGTCTCTTCCTTTTCCACCATATCATGACTGATGCTTTGTCTTCGGACCCCTGGAAACCAACGTTCCTTGCTCTTCCTTGCAATTTTCTCGCAATCCAAACACCAAAACCGTTCTCTCTCTTTCTTCGCTATCCAAAACCCACATGTCAACCCAAACAGAGAACCATTTCTTCCCCATCCTCTGCCAAAACCGGATTCAATTCCCTCTACACCGTTCGGTCAACAGAAATCCAGTAACGTGATTTCTTCAAATAGAGTGATCACCAACCACATTCGATCCGGGGATTTGAATTCTGCTCTGAGAGTTTTCGAGAGCATGACCGTTAAGACAACCGTTACATGGAATTCAATGTTGGCTGGGTATTCAAACAGGCGAGGGAAAATTAAAGTAGCTCGCCAACTGTTTGATAGAATTCCAGAACCAGACATTTTCTCATACAATATCATGTTAGCTTGTTATTTACACAACGCGGATGTAGAATCCGCAAGGCTTTTCTTTGATCAAATGCCAGTTAAGGACACGGCATCCTGGAACACCATGATATCGGGTTTTTCACAGAATGGTATGATGGACCAAGCACGCGAGTTATTTTTGGTAATGCCAGTGAGAAATAGTGTTTCTTGGAATGCCATGATATCGGGTTATGTTGAGTCAGGGGATCTGGATTTGGCAAAACAACTGTTTGAGGTAGCTCCGGTGAGGAGTGTGGTCGCATGGACTGCAATGATTACTGGGTTTATGAAGTTTGGAAAGATTGAATTGGCAGAAAAATATTTCGAGGAGATGCCCATGAAAAATTTGGTGACATGGAATGCTATGATTGCAGGGTACACTGAGAATTGTCAAGCGGAAAATGGCTTGAAGCTTTTCAAACGGATGGTGGAATCTGGGTTTAGGCCAAATCCATCGAGCTTGAGCAGTGTTCTACTGGGTTGTAGTAATTTATCTGCATTGAAGTTGGGCAAACAGGTTCACCAGCTCATATGTAAATCTCCAGTCTCGTCGAACATAACTGCAGGGACTTCATTGCTTAGCATGTATTGTAAGTGCGGAGATTTAGAGGATGCATGGAAATTGTTTCTTGTGATGCCGCAAAAAGATGTCGTGACCTGGAATGCAATGATTTCTGGTTATGCTCAACATGGGGCAGGTGAAAAGGCTCTTTATTTGTTTGATAAGATGAGAGATGAGGGGATGAAACCAGATTGGATCACTTTTGTTGCAGTTTTATCAGCCTGCAACCATGCAGGATTTGTAGATCTTGGTATTGAGTATTTCAATTCAATGGTGAGGGATTATGGAGTTGAAGCTAAGCCAGACCACTATACCTGTGTGGTTGACCTCCTTGGTCGAGCTGGGAAGCTAGTTGAAGCTGTAGATTTGATAAAGAAAATGCCTTTTAAACCACATTCTGCCATATTTGGCACCCTTTTGGGTGCCTGTAGGATCCACAAGAACTTGGAGCTTGCTGAGTTTGCTGCCAAGAATTTGCTGAATCTTGATCCGGAGAGTGCAGCTGGTTACGTTCAACTTGCTAATGTTTATGCAGCAATGAACAGATGGGACCATGTTGCTATGGTTCGGCGATCAATGAAGGACAACAAGGTGATTAAAACACCTGGGTATAGTTGGATCGAGGTAAAGAGTGTGGTTCATGAGTTCAGATCAGGTGATAGGATTCACCCAGAATTGGCTTTTATACATGAGAAACTAAATGAATTGGAGAGGAAGATGAGATTGGCAGGGTATGTTCCAGATCTTGAATATGCATTGCATGATGTGGGTGAAGAGCAGAAAAAACAGATACTGTTGAGGCACAGTGAGAAACTGGCAATTGCTTATGGGCTAATCCGAATGCCATTAGGGACTCCAATTCGGGTGTTCAAGAACTTGAGAGTATGTGGAGATTGCCACTCTGCAACAAAGTACATATCAGCGATAGAAGGGAGGGTAATCATAGTGAGAGATACTACAAGGTTTCATCATTTCAGGCAGGGGGAGTGCTCTTGTGGTGATTACTGGTAGGCTTGCATAATGTAAGTACCTTGAGAAGTTTTCTCCAACAAGTTTCAAATGGTTGTAAAACTATAGAAGTATACCCTGGCTGTGAAGAATCTCTCTTGAGGACTCTTTCCTTGACAAGAAGGCAATCACTTTTCAGTCCCAAGTTGAACAAACTGCCAATTGAGAAACTATAAAGGTGCATTTGGATGTCACACAAAGAATCGCATTTATTTGTGTTCCCATAGCATTTGAAGGCTCTAATCCAGGCTGCAGAATGGAGTATTTCTGAGTATGAAGCTATCAGGCAATAATCTCATGAAATCCTTAGAATGAACTCACAAATGCTATGCAAAAAGAAATAATCTCCTTCCAGTATCAATGGAATGGTTTCTTTTTCACTGGATGTCCAGAAGCTCTGTTATTGGTACATAAAGGATGATTCAGTCCAAATGACATTATATAGAATATTACATTGAAACTTTTCCTTAGCCATCTTCTGGAATGGAGTATTACTTAAATTTGGGTTTAAATTTTCCTTTTTCAATATCATTGAACGACTATTTAACCTCTTCGACTTCTTCCATACCACTGCTGCAAATGTTCACCTGCTATAGTTTTAGTCCAGTTCTTATGCTTATCCTTATAGACACTCAAAATTTCTTGAGAATTCCACCAGTCCACTGGTTCGTCCAATGTTTATTCATATGAAAGTTGTGATAAACATATGGCATGGCAGTACCTAATCTTATTTACCATCTTTGCCTTCAACTTTTTTTTTTTTTTTGTTAATTAACAACCTACACTGGGTTTGGTCTTGAGAAGCATTCTTATTCTATATAATTTGAGATGCAACCTAGCAAATTGGGGTCTCTGTTAGTTTGTTGAATATATCAATCATACAGATACATGTTTGTGAAAGCCAATAATAAGCAGAAGCATGAGTATGCCACAAGGGGGCATGCTAAATCAAGGATTTCATATAAACTCATAGATATTTTTGCTTGGTTGAATCTGAGGCAGAATTGTGTTTCTCGAAGGATTGGGATAATGTTTTGTTGTACCTTCTGTGGGCAAACTTGGAATGGTTGATTTATATGCATTATAATTGGTTTATGTGTGCTACTTTCTAAACCATATATATATATATAAGGGAGTTGGGAGTTCGAGGACTTCTCAGTGGACCTAAGTTGTAGGGACCCTTGTTGAGACAAATAAGAAGACAAGAATTTGGCGGGGTTTTCTGAGTCTTGGATTTTTTGCAGGGATGGGCCAGCTTGAAAAGGACGAAAATGAATATAGAAAACAAGGAGGCTGTCCAAGTCTGAACCGGTCACGAAGGCGCCCACCTTCTTAAACTTTCCCATTTCAACAAATGCCGCGTAATCCCATTCAAAGTACCGTCTCATCTTCTGTAGATTTGACTGCTGGTAGAAATGAGGTAGGCCAGTCGGGAAATCAACACCCCTATTACCAGGGATTTCCGGGGGATTGTCTCATTGTGAGAGATACCACAAGGGTTTCATCGTTCCAGGGAGGGTTGATTACTGGTACTGGTAGGATTTGCGTAATGCAGTTAGCTCCAACCAGTTTCATCTGATTATAAGGAGGATAGTGATCATACACGGAAGTAGTGGCATATTTCAACTCCTACTGCCTCAACCGTGATCGTGTGCCGAGCAATTCCCCATTCAAATAAATGGTAGAAGAATCTACGTATTTTATGCCAGAGCACATTTATTGATTTATTTAAGAAATGCGTACAGCCCTTGGCCACACCAAAATGCCTAACTTAATTAGGCATATGCGCATGGGAATGAGATTCAACATTCCCACTGACGCATAAAGAGCATCCAATCAAATAATCCCAGGCCGTGGCAACCTACAATTTCCATTTTGACCCACATCAAAAACGATATCACCCTCAAACCAGAAAATTTGAGAAATTATAATCCTTTCTAGTTGGATAATAATCCACTGATGGATAGACTCTCACCTCATAAATCGAATAATAGAATCATAGGTGCCTGGTTATTTAGACTGTGATCACTGTTGCAGAAAGCGTTAACAGAATAAAGGCAATGACTGCTATTCACCGGCATTCCTAATTTGTACAGACAGTTCTTTAAAATCAAATTACATTGAAAAGAATGGAAGTTTTAACAAAGTGCTGAAACTGATAAGAAACAGAAATCATGAGGAAGAGTCTTCTTCATATCAGAGCATTAAAAACAACTAATTTTACATGCCACGGAGATCAAACACAGGCATCACATCCCAACCAATACTTTTTTCCATTCAAGAAGAGCAGCAACCAGACTTCTGGTTGACGGGCTGTCCTCGGATCTGCACCGTTGGAGGCCTGGCAGTGTTCATGGCTGGTTGGCTAGCCATCCTGCAGATTCACAGCAAAAGTTATGCAAATTCAGTTAATAATCATTGAGAAAGCATAAACCAAACTTAACCAGAACTTACAGCAGATTTTATATTGTAAAAATCAAATTAAATGGATAAAAAAAATGAGTAATTTCATAAATAAGTGTAATTCTAAGCAAAAGCATGTTTTGTGTTCGACTAATTTATTCCCTAGTATGACATAGTTGTAATAATAGTGAAGTTGTGCCAATACAGTACCTGTTCTTGATCTCAGCAGCCATGGCCATGAAAGCCTGTTCTACATTGGTGGCATTTTTGGCACTTGTTTCCATGAAAGGAATTCCAATTTCATCAGCAAATGCCTGAAAATGGGAAAACAAAGGCTTTTGTGATGAGACTAGCACTCTAATTAGTAGAGAATTTTCATCCATGGAAAAACAGAAAAAGAAGAAACTTTTGATTGTCATTATTACCTTGGCTGTCTCATAAGACACAACCTTGTTTGCTGTGAGGTCACACTTGTTTCCGACCAGAAGCTTGTTTACATTCTCACTCGCATAGCGGTCAATTTCATTCAACCATTGCTTGACATTGTTGAAGCTTTCTTGATCCGTCACATCATAAACCACCTACCAGAAAAGCAACCATATGAAACTACTTGCTTGCACAAAGGAAACTCAGAAATGGAACAATAAATGCAAAGAAAGAACTCAAATGATTAACCACAATAATTCCATGTGCTCCACGATAGTAGCTGCTAGTGATCGTCCTAAAACGTTCTTGCCCAGCAGTGTCCCACTGTATGTCCAGAGAAAAGCAGAAGGCTTATCAAATTTGTTAACAGAACAATGTTTTAAAGCAGTTGACACTGATTCCAGAACTGCCTAACATTTTCAACGTCCACAATGTGTAAATTACGATATTCTAGGAAAAAAAAAATTAAACAGAAAAAGAGACGTGACATTGCTAAAAGATGCAACTGACCAAAAAAATTACATAAATAAATAAATAGCTATGCATGTGTGCATGTAGTATATATAAAAAAAGAAGAAGAATAAAGACTCCTACCAATTTCGACCTTTTTTCATAGAAAACTTTCAAAATGCCCCAGAAATAGCTTATACATACACATCTTGATATTTCAGTTTGCTTATGATTGAAAGCAACATTAACACTGGAAATGCAATCTATAACCTCAATAGACAAAGCAAATTATAGGCAATTCAAAAACTTACAATTTGCAGTTTGATGGTCTTTCCATCCTGTTCCACAGTGCGAATTTTCTATATCACAGAAAATAAGCATAAGATTAGTTCTATACAATTACCAAAAAATAAAAAATTGAAATCAAAACCAAAGGGGGGGAAAATGATTTCTTACAAAGTCAACCCCAATGGTGCTTATGTAACTCTCGAGATATGAATCATCCTGGATTAGAAAATAAAAAAAAAGAATGGTTAGGAAAGAGAAGAATTCACCTGAGGAAACCCCAAACCAATGAAGCAATCACATGAATACAACACAAACAATTGAAGCACGCTTAATCAGAAATGGCCTAAAAGAATTGTTTTCATTTGGCAAACTTCTACATGTAGACTGAGTTGGTCATATTGAATAGAGAATTAATTGGTTAAAAGGGATGAAATAATCCTCATAACTGTGAAATTAACCTTTTCCATATTTTTGTTTGAAGAGTAACTCATTTTTGACATAAATGCCCTTAACTATTTCAAGTATTTACAATATGTTTTAAAAGAAAAAGGTTATTTTTACAAGAAAACAACAAGGGCATTTTTGTTAAAATGAGGCCAAAAAAAGGATGAAGGGTTAGATTTCCATAATTAAGTTTCTGATAATAACCCTTGAATAAAATATGTTAGAAAGCTAATTTTAACGAAGATGCTAATATGAGCTAAAACTACATCATAACCACCTCAAATGGACACCATTACAACTTTTCAGAAGACATGATCTTTTTTTTAATAAGCTTTTTAGAAGACATAATCGTATTTCCTTAATAGTAAAACAAAAACTGATAATTAAAGGAATTATATAAAATCGTATTTCCTTAATAGTAAAACAAAACCGATAATTAAAGGAATTATATAAAATCAGACCAGAGGAAAACTCATACCCAATTTGCAAAAGCCATTACAAACCATATTATTAAAAAAATGGATAGAAAAAAGAAAAAGAAAAGGAAAAGAACTAAAAGATATTCCAAAAACTTACAGCAAACCTCAGGAGGAGACATGATTTGCCAACACCAGAATCTCCAATGAGCAAAAGCTTGAAAAGGTAATCACTGCAAAAAGGCGCAAAGAGGATGTTTATTTATGATCTCAAGTAAAATGGAAAAAGGATCCAAAAGAAAAAAATCTTCCTTGTATAAATAGGTCAAATTTCAACCAGAAATGAAATCAAATCAAAAGACAAAAAGAAAAAAAACAAGTAAAACCTATCATATTATCTGTTTTCTATCTTATTCTTCATCTTCTTCCTCCTTTTTCATGTTGTTCTCACTTTATATATGCATGTGTGTACATGCGCATACCCTCATATGAATCTATAAGAGGTGAAGCCTCAATAGATTTTATTTCAAAAACTAAAAAAATTAAAAAACCTTTTTTAAAAATTGTACTCCAAAACTTTAGTAACAACTGATATGCACATTTTAAGTCGTCCTACTTATTTGTTTGAATTTATTGCATTCCATGGAAAAACTGTCTGAACAACTTATATGCCAATTCCGTATAACAGGTAAAAGGAATGGAACTCATCCACAGATGCCAAATTAGTGTATTATTATTGTAAACTACATATATATATACTTAATGAATTTTAAGACCAACCAGGGATTAAATTGAAATTGAATTCTGAAATCATCAATTATTCAAACCATCATATCATTTTCTACCCATAAAACTAAATGAGATACAACAAATTAAGGGCTAGAACCCTGCCATGTGCCCCACCTGCCTATGCCTTCTAGAAATGATTTGATGGATCACCTATAACATGTTCAAAAGACACTCAGCTAAACATGTGTAACCAAGCAAGGCCAACCAGGTCTCTTCAGCAATTCTAAAAAAACTCCAACAATAAAATCCCTGCAATTGCATTGCAGAAAGAACTCCCAACTATGACAGACCAGAAAACTTGCTACAGAAGCCTACATCCTATTCATTCATAAAGACATAAATAACTAGTACAAATACAACCAAATAGCTAGAATGTATGATATTATACTTTTTGTGGTGAATAAACAACAGAAAAAACAAAACCAAGATCTCGTAAATATCCCCCATATGGCTACATGACAAAGGTATCCATAGTTAACCTAGAACAAATCCCAATTCCACCATATATTTAAATCTTAATTTTCTTAACAAGGTGCATCTCCTCAATGCAATTACATGCATGCACCAATAACTCTGGCTTAGCCTGCACCTTCAAATTTATATGCATAAACACCCTGTGTTACATTCAATGTTTTCATTTTCAAAACTGATGAACACCACCGGTCCCCCCAACAAATAAAAAACCAGCTTTCCCCAAATTGTCAATCCACTATCAATATCAACCCCTGAATTTTATTTTATTTTTTATTTCCTTCGATACCTTTGAATTAATCGATCAAAATTCTTAACCAAGTCAAAAAAGTTTCATGAATTTAGATGAAAAATCTTCCTACCCAACTTCGCCAGCAATCAGATAAGAGATTCACAATAAGTCCCAAAAAGAACACGATTTTAGACACGAATCAATTCATAAAAAAGCACTTTCCCGATTTCCCCAAACACAATTGACCTAAACGGGTCAATGGATCTGCAACCAAGGCCCCTAGATCTGGTCGACCAAGCCAAACCAAATTACATAACACCAACAATCATCAAAGCCAACAACAAAAACCAAAAAACAAGCACGAAGCGAACAAATTCACGATCTCAACGCAAAAAATCATAGCAGATCCATACAAGTTCCATGACAAATAAACATAATTCAAAGAAAAACAACCGATTTCAAAGGGCTCCCTATTTGGGGATAAACCGGACTTACTACTCGGGATTCATGGCTAAGTGGCGGTGAAACCGATTATAAGGATATAGGTAAGGTTGGGGATGCCGGAGATTTTTGGTTTTCCGGCAAGGACGTGGCCGGAATCTGGATCGTGACGTGTGAGAGAGGGATGAGAGACGAGAGCAGGAGAGGGCTAAGAGAAAGAGAGAGATTTGAAGCGAAAGTCCGAATTCTAAAATGACCCGAAAATGTCGGACTCATTAATAGAAAAAGAGGTGGGGAGAGAGGTGACGTAGCCACAAGGAATTCATGCTTGCCACGTGTTGCCCACTCTTCTGCAATTACCATATTGGCCTTTCTCCTTCCGAATTTACAATTTACCCTGCCTTTTCTTCCTTGAAGATTTTTCTTCTCTTAGGGGGTGTTTGGTACACGGGAATAGGGAGTGGGAATGGACATCTCATTCATTTTCTCCCTTATTCCTATGTTTGGATAAATGTTAAGAAGGCGGAAATGAAATAAAAAATTATTCCGTCAGAAATCAAATTCAACTTATGAGTCGGATTTGCATTCATTAAAAGTAGGTGGTATTCTGATTCATTAAACCTATTTGATAATATAAAATAACCTAAATTACTATTTTACCCTCTTATCTTGTTCTTCAAACCCGATGTTTATCTTCTTTGTAAAGGTAGAGATCCATTCATCATCCACTTCTTATCTTCTTTGCAAAGCTAGAGACCCACTCATCATCCAATTCTATGCAACAAGTGATTCTTCCAAATTGAATCAATTAAACCTTCCATGATATTTAAAAAAAAAATCAATTTCTAATTTATAGGGTTTTGGATGTTCATTTTGATTGTTGGATCTAGGATTCGTCATTGTTTGCTGCAACTAGGTTCTGAAAACTCCCTTCTACATCTTCGATCAGGTTTACTTTATTTTTTCTTTCGTCTTCTACTTCTTTATATGTGTTTCTTCTTCTCTATAAATTGATTAATTTTTTTTTTATTAATTTATGTTTGGAATCTTTGATGTTTCTTTTTTTGCATGACAAATTATTTAAAATTTTGATAAAAAAAAAACGAATATTTAAAATTTTTTAAGGTTATGGATTTTATCGGATATGATACTTGTTGAAAATTAGAATAAATTTGAATTCTTTTATTTCCTCTTTTGAAAATAGGAAAAACATTTGCTAGCTTTGAGAATTTAAATATTATAATAAATAATTTTTTTTTGAAAAATATAATTTTATAACTACTTAAGCATGACAAATTATTCAAAATTTTAATAAAAATAATAATTGAATATTTGTGCATTAGGGTTATACGATTTTTTATGGTTAATTTTTTATTTATTGAGTATATATATATATTTTAGTCTTATTATTTAATAACAAAAAACCTCTCAAATTTTATTTTTTTAAAATAAAAGTAAAAATAAAAAAATATTTTAAATTATATGTAAGGATATTATTGTAAATTTATTTCTTTTTCATTTACATTCCTATTAATATCAAACATTGGAATGGAAACAAATAATCATTCCAATCTTGCATTCCTAAGTTCATCCAAATGCTAGAAATGGAATCATCAAATTCATTCCATTCCACTAAGAAATAGGAAAAGAAACAAAATATTATTTCCATTCCCTATTCCGACATACCAAACACCCCCTTATAGAAATCAAAATTCTCTTAATATTATGGGAGCTTTTATTTTATTTTTATATATTAAAAGGAAAAATGTTGATTCGCATTTATGGACGTGATTTCAATGAAGAAGAAAAATTAGACCTACTATTTATTGTGCTTACGTGGAAAAGCAATTTAAGCTATATATTTTTTATTTTAATATTTTTAATTACAATTTTACACATATCAATTATCCCCATGTTTTCATAATTATTTTATTTTGCATTATGCATAATTTTTAAATGTTATTTTCATTCTTAAATTCAAATTAAAAGTTTCAGATGTTGTAGATAATTTCAAAATATAAAATAAATTATCTCATTTACGTTTTAACACTTTTTTGTTTTTAAAAATATGATTTTGTTTAGTCTTATGATTTAAAAATATTTTTCTATTTTTAAAATATAAAATTATTTTAAAATTTTTTAACACTGTTTAATAGTTATTATTTGAAAACTATTTTTAAAAATAAAATAAAATAAAAAATAATATTTAAAAAATAAGGAGAAATTATTTTCATCAATTTTTAAAAATAAAAGGACAACAATAATATATTTGAATATGTTTTTTAAAACTTTTTTCAAAACTGTTTTTTATTTTTTAACTTAAAATTATTATTATTATTTTTAAATTCAGAAAACGTATTCAAACTAGTCCTTGCTTTTAAAAATAAAGGATTTCTAGGCTATGTTTGGTTTCCGGAAAATTTGAAGGAAAATATGAGGGAAAGAAAATACAAAGGAAAAATAGAAAAAAAGAAAAAGTGAAGGAAAATAAAAAAAATAGATTAAAAGTTAATAAATTATTTTTTTTGTTACTTCAAACTCATTTTATTTATTTTAACTCATCAATATAAAAATTAAATAATTTAAAAATACATAAGTTTTTAATTAGTTTTGATTATATTTGATTTTCTTTAATATTTTTCATAGGACAACCAAACATGAAAAAATAATTTTCCTTATCATTTTTTTTCTTTCCTTTGTACTTTCCGGGAATCAAACATAACCCTAATATCTCAAAAAATTTGACCAATTTTTTAAAATATTAGATGTCATATTTTCTGAATTTTATAACTTCAAAACAATTTTTAAAAACAAATTTTAGAAAAACACGATTAAATGGACTTATATTTTCCTTTTATTTTTAAAAACTAGTAAAAACAACTCTTATTCTCTAAATTTTTTTCTCTATTTTACTTTATTTTAAAAAATTGTTTAGAGGGAATAACAACTAGATAGTATTAGAAAATTTAAAAAATAATTTTTTGTTTTTAAAAATAAAAAACCGTTTTTAAATCATATGACCAAATAATTCTTATATTTTTAATGAGTCTTTAAAAAAAATATATTTTATATAAAACTATTATTATTATTATCTGTTTTTAAAAATAGAAATTGGTTTGAACCAAACAAATGCAGACTTTTTCATCTAAGGGGCTTTTGTGTCAAAATGCAAAATTTTGCATTATTGCTTTAATGTCACATTGCTTGATAGTTGATAGAGTTTAAGCTTACGTGTAAATTACTAAATTAGCATTACAAGTTGGGATGCACTTTCCCATTACCGAACACCTTCCAAATTTAAATTTTGGTGTTAATGAACTTTAGGTCAAGTGTAAATTTAGGTACGATATGTGTACTTACTCCCTTACTTGAACAACTTACGTTCTATAATCGAATCATCCAAGAATTCTTAGATGCAAAATAGAAAATTATAATGCGTCACCACTCATTAGCACCCCCATTTCCACCACCACTAAATCATATCAATTGATTATGAGGGTTGGTTAATGGGTGGTGTGGATTCAAAATTTTCCTCCAAGTACCTCAAAATAATTATATTTTGATTTAAATTATTTAATTAGTACAATTTGAAAAAACGTAAATTATTTAAATTGATATTTTAATTTTAATATTAGTTATATATTCAATTTAATTTATATGCATAATTCTACTTCGTTTTCAAATTAGACTAACATTTATTATTTTTATAGCATGAGTTAGTGTATATGATATTATTTTTTAATGTTACAAATTATATCTTATATTGGTTTATTCAACAAATCAACTATAATATGCATATTATCGTTTTTTTAATATATTTATGAGTTTTAACCAATTTATATCATATCGTCATTCTTTATCCAATTTTTTATCATTATTTTTTGATATTTTTGTAAAATCAAATTATTGACTTGCGTTCTTTTATTTGACTTAATTATGAAGAATATAATTATATATAAATAAAATTATTTCAAAATTTATATATTTTCAAATGATTTAATCTTAAATTAAAATAAGTGAAATAATATATAAAAATATTTTTTTATTATTTTTAAAATTTTAATTTCTTTCTATTTTTTTCTCACTTTTTTCTTAATTTTTTCAAGAATCATAATAATTTTGAAAATTTTTAAAAATTAATTAAGATTTTCATAGGAATTTGTAAAATAACTTTTTTATTTGTAATTTAATAAGCAACATTGTTCTTCTTATTATCCTTATCATAATTTTTGACACAATTAAATACTAAACTTTCAACTTTAAGTCTTTAACACGCATTAATCAATCACCACGGATTAAACCTTATTAATTTAAAATAAGAAATTAAAATTAAACAGGACGCAAAAACCCAATGGGCATGACATTTTGTACGGCTGGTGAAAGGGTATTTGAGTAATTTAACATAGAAGAATTGTCCTCCACGCCCATTCGGTCTACCAAGCAGAAAAGCCAGTTGTTTCCTGGCTGCTTCTCGGCACAGACGTGTGCGCTTGAATGAGATGCGCATGGAGGACGCTGCATCAAACGACTGGGAGCGCGTATGCACCACAAATTTATTCAAATATTTTATTATTTTAATAAAAAATCATAATTCTGTTTTAAAGAAGATCAAATAGTCTTTATTGATAAATTGTACTTAATCATATCATTAAAGTTTGAAATAAATTTTAATAATTACCATATTTAAAAATAAAAAACTCCATAATTAAATTTAGAATCAATTTAATAGCTTTTTTAAAAAATAATTTTAATCTAATTTTTTTAAAAAATTAGATATTTAATAAAATTTTAAAAATACTTTTAAGATTTTGAAAATCTTCATTTTCAAGCTCCCACATCAAGTCCGATAATTGTAACGATCTATATCCAATCGTGTAAGTATTATTCGTTTTGAATGCAAAAATAAATTTATCACATTTAGTAAAATATTTTTATTAAAATACTTAGAATAAAATTTTATATTAATATTTTATATCATTAAAATATTTAAAAATAAAAGAAAATTTTCAAAAATGAGATGGCGCGTGGGGGCTAGATTACTAAGGAGAAAAGGGTGAAAAATGGGTGGGCGGAAGTTCTAGAATAATGGCGTACGGTTTGTGAGGTACGCATCCGAAGCCGTGGGGTGGGGATTCGGGAATTCGAAAGGGACTTACGGCTTTGTGTTTCTCTCGTGCCTTCACATGAAAGAAACCTTGGACCCATGGATACAATCTGATTAATAATTTGTCTCTCATGATATGATCCGTTTAAACTGATTGTTTTATATCGTATTACTCGTTAAAATTAAATTTATTAACATGATTAAATCAATTTACCTTGGTTAAAATTTTAATTTCACACTTATTTGTTATTTTTTAATATTTTAATTATAAAATATTTTAATCTTTTTATAATCGAATATGTAAAACTTTTTTTTGTTTAGTTGTTTAATTTTTTAATTATCTTATGTGTATAATTTAAAACATATTTTTAGTTCTTATGATTTTAAATATATAAATTTAATAAACTCATATGGGTTAAACAAATTCTAATTGTAAAAGACAATTGTTTATAATAATTTTTACCAATTTATATACATGAAAACTAGGTATATAGAGAATATTATTCAAAATAATGTTACATGTTAATTTGACATTATCATTGAGTAATAAGGGCATCAACTCTATTTGGTAATTTGACCATTTTTGAACGAGTGGACAATATGTAACAAATAAAAAAATGGAAGGAATCAAATCAGCAATCACTCCAAATCAGTCATTCAAGAGGTTGAATGTGAAGAAAAATTAGTATTAAGTGCAATACCTATTAAATTGCTCTATGGAGGGTGATTACGTGTAAGTTTTGATCTCGGTTGAGAGTTGATCAAAGTCAAAATTTATCTAACACTATTCTAGCGTAAATAAAAAGTTTTATGAGATTGAAGAAACAATAAAAGTTTGATTAGTAAATACTTAAGAATAATATGATTGATTTAGTCCTTTATATAACTTGTGGTATGAAGGATATCCTTATAATTTGTAATAAGTATTTTTCGTTCTTGCACAAAAATTATAATCGAGTTTTGAGTTAGAAGCAATTAGAATTGGATTCATTAGCCATAGATGACCATGCACAACAGTATAAGTCTCATTCAAACACAATAAAATTTGCATAATATGGTCTGTATCGGTATATGCTTCCACATTTTATTTGATTCACATACACAAATTGGAATCAGAGAATAAAGGATTAATTCATCCTATAAAAGTCTTTGATTTTAAATAATATGTTATAACATAATTTTGATATTGTGATACTGAACTAAGTAACCAACTCTTTATTAGATTTTAAAGATACAAGGTCTATTGAGTTGAGGAAACTTTTCTTCTTGTCACGTTTACACAAATAGCATATCATATAAGTTCCTTGTTAGCATTTGTGATCCATGAGATGTCGATGTTGAGAGACTTGGCTATGACCTATTGATAAATCCAAACTTGTTCTTTACATGATAGCCTTGATTATGGCTTTGCTCCACATGATGTAATTTCTACATTTAATGATGAAGAAATGAAAAATGCACCATGATTATCTAAAGGGTGCAAAAAGGAAACATTTTCGATATCAATAATCAAAAGACAACTCATATATTTAATAAGTTAAATAAATTGATTAATTATGACACCATCACAATTACACTGTGTGAAAATAGTCACCCCTAAAATTAGGAGGACGAGTATAGAGCTCAAGTCTAGATGAATAGTGAAGTAAATAGAAAATCTGATCAAACTCACATTATTAAAGCTTACTCACATGAATTAGTATCATGCTTTTAAAAAAAATAAAAATAAAAATGGAAAAGTGTGAAATTAATATCTTTCATGGTCTCTAAATTTGACCCATTTTAAGCAAATAATTTGAAAAAAAAATAATTAAAATATGGCATCAGTATTTAAAAACAAATTTTAAAAATCTTATGCTAAATTCATTTAACTTGAGTTAGGGATCGTAATAGGTGAGTTCGGGACAAGGTTCAAAATAATTCTCATCCTACTGTGTTTAGCTTTTTTTTTTTTTTAAATTATTTATTTAATTATATTAAAATAAATATATTTTATAAAAATTTAATAAATTATAATTTTTTATAACTTATTTTATTAAAAAGTATTTTATTGTTATGTATACATAATAAAAATAGAAAAATAAAAATTAAATTAAATTAATTTTATATATAATCGAGACAAGATAATACTTGAAACAATCTCAAGTTTTAAAAAAGAAAATCCTAAACCCATCCATAACTCATTTAAATTTCAAATCCATCGTATTGGAGACGGAATAGAACGAGTATCCGAAAAAACTCTCCATTATCATCTTTGCAAATGCAAAAAGAACATTTATTATCCAAGTTAGAAAACAGTTATATTTCGTGATTATATATAAAATTTACAAATAAAAAAAAAAATTGATAAGGTTATATTTTGAAATTATTTGAAAATTTTTATTTTAAAATCATTAATTAAAAGTTGATTTTATCCGAGTTTAAATCATAATGAAAAAAAAAACATTTTTTATAATTTTATGAGAGGATTTATAGATAATGTTAATTTAAAAATAAATAAAAAAACAAATTAGAGAATAAAGTGTTTGAATTTTGAATAGGACCAGGCAAAGTATAATGGATGTAAAAGATTGACAGATAAGGGTATATTTAATCCAAAGTTTAAAGTCCACCTTGGAAAGCGCTGGAACGATTGAACGACGCGGTTTTGATCATGTTGACTGGCACCCGCAGAGGGTGAAGAAACGACATCGTTTTGTTAGGCAGTTGTTGTGAAACGCTGTCGTATTAGTTTCAGTGGTCGGCAGCTTCTCGTTCAGTTAAAATCCCACAAAGTCTCTCTCCAAAGCTTCCTGGTGGGTGGTGCTTTGTTAGTTAATGCTCCTCTTATCTTCCTCTCTAAATTCCCATTCCAGTCCTCCACCTTTCCCATACTTTCTCCCCACTTTCTCGGGAAAATCTCTACATCCGCTCTCTTTCAACCATGCACCGAATATCGAGCGCAACCCGCGTCTCCGATGAGTTTTTCAACTCAACAACTTCACCATCAGCAACCCCAGATGCAGACCAGTTACCCACTTACGATCCTCTCTCACATGTGGCCAAGAAAGAGAGAACCCGTATTAGATCTGCCGAAAACGCCATCCACGCAATACCCGTTGTGCTCCTTCTCTGCGCCATGACTCTCTGGTTCTTCTCTAATCCAGGTCAATATTCTCAATCACCCATGTGTTTAACTCTTCATTGGTATGCTTGTAGAAAAACCCTTTTGCATTCGTGTTCGTTTCTCATCCTATAACACTATTTATTCGAGTGATCGCTCCAAGAGATCAATACTTTGTTTAGAGCATCTGCTTCTATGCGTTAATCTGGGTAAAAGTAGCAATTTATCAATGACCCAACTAGCAATTGCTCATTTCTCACACTGTTTGATGGATTGGACTATGAAGAGTTAGATTGCCAGAAAATCTACATACTGAATTATTACAGTTTTCTCTTATTTGGGTGTTGTTTGTTTGAGGGAAATTTTGAATTTTTTGTTTGGTTTTATGCATGCTTGTTCCTTGCATCTTTGCCTGTTCAGGTTCAAAAACACAACCCTTTTATTAATATTGTTATTGGAGGATCCATAGCTTTCTCCCTGAGGTATATGTTAGATTATAAGTCAAAGTCTGGAAATTTTGCTCACTTACCTATGTCAGGGCTTGGAGAAAATGAAAGGAAAAGAAAATAGAGAAGAAAAAGAGAGAAAAAAAAAGGACTACAATGAAAAATAGATCTAAAAGTTAATAAATTATGTTTTAATGTCTTCAAACATATTTCAAATATTTCTAACTTTTCCATATAGAGATTAAATAGCTTGAAAATGCATAAAATTTTTATCTAATTTTAGATATATTTGATTTTCTTTGTGTTTTTTTAGGGTAAACCAAATATGAAAAGAAAAAAAATCCTTTTTTCTTAATACATTTTTTTCCCCTTTTCTTGATACTTTCCAGAATCAAACATTAGAGGTTAAACATTGAAGCTTTTCAAAGATCCTATTTCTTATTTCTTCCTTTGGAATCATATACTTTATCTGTTTAAGAGATGTAATGAACAATTCAGATATTTTCAGTTCTTTGGTATCATATACTTAATCTGTTTAAGAGATGTAATGAACATGTGGTCTGTTACTTTTGTTTTCCGTGTTCACTTTTTCTGGGAATACTTTAACTTATTATCATGCTATGAGGGTAATTTCTATTTTGTTTTGTTTTGCTCATCGTATACCATAATCCTCAAATTTTCCCTATTTCTGAACATTACATAGATGCTTGGAGTTAAAGGAAAAGTGGAAGTAAAAAACATCATATAGCGTTTATACTTTGTTGCTGTTGCCTTTTTGATACAGCAGTTGATATTGTCAATAAGGGTGCTTCAATTGTTCCCAGACAGAAGGGTTTGACGGTGAATGGCAACATCAAGAGTGACCTTACACAGAACGGATTGCTAAAAGATTTGGAGCAGGAGGACTCAGATCCTACAAAAGAGTTACTGCATCAGAAAGGCCCAAAATCCACTGAGAATGAATCGTAGTAAGATTTTTCTTTAATGTCAAGTGCTCTGGTGCGTGGTCACCATGTTGTTTTAGAAAAAGGATTTACTCCATCTTTCATTCCATTACTTCCGTCATGATTCGTAAGCCACAAGCTCTGTAACATGAACATGAACATTCTGAGAGAAAATCTCGGGTTTTTCTTAATTTATGTTGTAGCACTTCAAGTTGTATAGTTTCTTTCATAATCAGTTTTTTCTCGACTGTTAAAGAACGGCCAAGTTGAGTATATGGCATGACAGACTCTCCTTGTATGTGTTCCCTTTCCCTGAAATCTGGTTTACTCTGTTTGCTATATAAGCTGTAGTGGAGGCTCATCAACTACCAGGTTAAATGTTAACGACATTATCGTATGACTCAATTCTCTCAATGAAAGCAGGCTTTGAGCTTGTCTGTCCTCTTCCAAAACCAGGAACTGAAGCAGTGTCCTTCCCCAATTCAAACAGACATGGCAGATTATTTATGCATGTTGAGTGTATAGAATAGGTTTTCCTTCCTTGCTGCAATTTCATGAAACCATCTCCATGGCTTCATGCTGATAATTTTGTAGTTTGACTTTGAGGAACTCATAACCTTTGCTATCCTAATCTAGTATAGGGAAGCCATATAAAGTTGGTATAACAATTAACTTCATGTCTACTGAACTCTCGTCTAAGTGTACAACATAATACAACTTTTATCTGCAGGATTCGAAACAATGTTATATCTGTCCTGAATCTAAAAGACACTGAGGTGCCTTTACATTGAATTACAGATCTTTTATATAAGCGTATTTCTTTGGCCTGAAATTCTCTGCCAATTATAGAGGCTCAAACTCAAAATTGGTATGTTCCAATAGTGGTCCAAGCCTAACCAGCTTAGGTACGATGACATTGTTCCTGACAGAACACACAACTGGGTTGTCCCACTGCAGGAGTGATCCCACAAGATTTGCACGTATCGTTAATGGAAAGATACGAGGCCACCTTTCGCTTCCATACAATCTGAGTGCACCTTCCACAGATTCGGGCCCTAACCTGAGTGCATCTGAGAGCTTTTTTGCGAGAACTACTGCATCTTCCAATGCACAACAAGCGCCTTGCCCAAGATTGGGAGTCATTGGGTGCCAAGCATCCCCGACCAGCACAACTCCACCTGATGAGGCGGGAGGGCTTATGGCAGGCCACAGCCACCGGTCTACCAGGGGAGTTCTAATGATTGTGTCATCTGGTGTCAGATCTATGATGTTCAACAGCTCTGAAGGCCAGTTCCTAACCAGTTCTCTAGCTTGCTTCTTCAGCACTGATGGATCGGTTATCTTTGGACCTAAAAAGCAGACGAACACATACCCCAGACTGTCAGAACAATTTTGATTGTGGGTCAAGGAAGTAATGCATGAATATGTTGTTAGAAATACCTGGGGATGGGCTGTTGAAGCAGATGAACCAATAAACTTTTGTTGGAGAAACAGGAACATATCCAGCACGTAATCCCCTTCCATAGATGTAGTTGACCTTTGGTTCATATGGCATTCTCTCAGGAAAAAATCCAAGCCCACGGAAAGCACAGTGCCCCACATACCTAGGCTCAGAAAACCCCATCCACTTTGCTACTGGAGAGCGTATCCCATCACAGCCAATCACAATCTGTTAAGCAAGCTCTAGATGATCAGATCATCAAACAAACCCACAATTTCATTGTTCAGTTTGACAGTCACAACAAAATGATAAAAAAGAAAATGACAGATTTAACACTTTCTATTTTGTTCCTCCAAATGGAAAAGAGGAGGGTGAATGCAAGCTATGTTGCAGAGCAACCTTAACCAGCCCTTCTATTTGAAGCGGGTTACCTTCCCACTCAGTCGGGTTCCATCCTCAAGTTCCAACAACGTTTCACCCGTCTCAATTCTTTCAATCTTTGCCAGCTTTGAAGAAAACTGAATTGAATCTGTTGGCAATTGATTAGCAAGAGTCTCCAAAAGTATTCTCCTCTCCACCGCACGGACCTCTTGGCTGTGCAGCATCACATAATTAATGGAGAAAGAAGAAAAGTTTGTACATGGCGAAGTCAAAGTGGAAGAAAAATGAAAATTGTTTTGCAGAATCAAAGACAAGCAGATACGACTGGAATTCATTACCTTTCATCTTCATCTTTGAACCTGAAGGAGCGCAGCTCCCTACCATCTTCTGATTTTACCACCATCCTGCACAGCTGATACCATGAAACAGTTCAGGAGTAAAAAACCGAAAGGATAAGCCTTTGCTTCAAACTTTGGTTAACTTCCATAAAATTTCTGTACTGCAAAGGAGAAGCATTTCCACCTTAGTAACTATATACTTATACTTTCATTTGTCCAATAGAGTTTGATTCAGGTAAGCATTCAGTTCCCATAACTATGATGAATATGTGAAGTACTGGTTTTATTCTATCAACCGGATACCACCCCAATCCTTCACTTTTAAAGCTCCCAAGACTAATCACATTGGAAGAAAAAAATATGCTAGCTAGTGGGGCTCATAAATTATATATTTGTTATCATATTCCTCAGCAATTTCAGACTAATTGGATGCCCTAAACATGAACCAAATTTCAAACTAGCCACATTGCAGTTAGAACTTCTCACAGATACTTGAAGTTTCCATGGAATTCTCTACTACCACTACAAAGGGCAATTGGAATAGAAGAAGAAAATTTACCCTTGGATTTCAAGGAATTGGCTCCTGAGATCATTTCCCACTCCCATTGCATCTAATACTCCCCACCCATTCTTGAAGAGGGTGAGTGAGGTTCCACCAGTGCGAAGTGACTCTGCCTGCTCAAGCACCAACGACCCGACTCCGAGCCTAATCCCATAATAACAAATTTCATCATCATTTGGCATGGGCATAAATTTTGACTTCTGGGAAAAAAATATCAACAATGCTGAAGAGAAAAGTCCAAGAATTAATTTCAAAGTAAGAAAAGTAATACAGATTATTTAGAATTGTAGGCAACTATCAAATACATATATGGACAAACTTAGGCTTAGATTGATTTGATGGAAAATTAGGAAATCCAGGACTAAAAAGTTTGATTAAGAGTGTGTTTTGGCAGTGATTTTCTCGTTCGTTTTAAAAACCATTCTTATTATATCAATTTTATGCATCATTTAATAATGATTTTTAGTATGCTCAACACGTAAGAAAAGCAACTTTTATACAAAAAGTAATCAGAACTATAGAAACTATGTGGGCAAAAAGAAATCAAATTCACACCAGGAACTCGGGTCAAATTTTGGTGAATCAAGGGGCTTTGCTGACCGAACCTGTGGAGGGACACTGCAGTGGCAAGACCAGCGATTCCGGCACCGACGATGATGATATCCTCCTTTCGGACAGGGGGTTGAGCTTCCACCATCGATGCAGAAATGGGTTTAGTTCTGGTTCCAACTCCAAAGTAAGATTGGCTCTGTGGGAATGTTTTGGCTTGAAGATGGTGAAGTGATTGAGAGAAAGAAGAAGGCGGTGAGAGAGGAGAATTAAGAAGAAGGAGAGAAGTAAAGCTTTTAGCCATGGATGCTGAGTGGCGGTTCAACGGTGGTGCACGGATATTTTTCGTATGGGAACAGAGGACGAGGTAGGTTGGGGCATGAGAAATTAGTGGTGCACATGAAGCGGTTTGGATCCATCAGATTTTACCCGGCAAATTTGAAAGGTTGGTTTTTCATTATGAAGTAAATTACTTAAAACCCCTTTCTTCTCCACGTGAAGGTGAAGGGCACCACAAAATCGCCAGGCCCATGTAATCTTAGCAATCATGAAAAATTATTTATATAAACATGTTTTAAAATGGTGATGGTCCAAAAATAGACAACATTTTGGAGGTGGTTATCTCATATGAAAAATGTTTTTAGCACGTGTTAGAGCGTGGGGCCAAACAATATGCAGCTAATAAAGAGTATGTGAAATTTGACCTCCCATGGAAGAAACTATAAATTTCCTTGTTCCAAAAAGATAAGAATGGGCTAGGTCCTTATTTTCCCTTCAAGAAGAAGTTGTTGATGCAGAGCCAATTGGAGTTGGATTCGCCCAAACGCAATGGAGATTGGACAATCTTCCTCCATTCGTGTGCCTCTTAGAGTATCCGCATCAGCGAGAATAAGGTTGGACAAGCTCATTTCCTGCACAAAGGATATCCAGATAGGTGGTCCAGACATGTTCCTCTGAAGCTTAAATCAGACAAAAGATAACTCAAGCAATCTTAGAGAGAGAGAGAGAGATAGAGTCAATAGGCGTATCTATCCATGTCCTCTTTGTGCTTGTGGGGAGAGTTTTTATAGTGCTAAAGAAAATGTCACTATAGTGCTGCTGACTAAACACTTTGACCTTCTCAGTAATGATTAGTGTTTTGCAGGTGGTAGGGCAATCATTACAGTTTTGGACGACTGGAAGGTGCTATAAGATGATGTGCCATGATGTTATATTGTACAACTGTCTGTCCCTTCAACCAATTGATGGTCTGAGGTTATGTGCAACAATTAATTGATATGGACTTGAGAGTTGGAAGAGGTCCCATCAGCCATTTCCTTGTCAGGACGTGAATGATTACCCATGCCAATGACTCTAGGAGTCTTGATTGGACGATCTTAACTGTTCGGGGAATCTGGTCTCTTTATGCTGCTTAGCCCTATAAGAAAAGGGCTTTATTATGTTGGATGCTAAATGAAGCTGGTAGCAGTCCAGATGGAATGATACAGATGGATTGTGTGCCAGCGATAGCCGATTGAGGTGTCCGGATTGAAAAAGGGATACGTGGAGGGGGGTCCCCATAGAAGTCATTAGAAAATTGGTTCTAAATGAGTGAAATTTATATATAGATCGATTTTTTCTTGGTTGTTGCATTGCTTGAAATTTAGGTCCATTTCTTAAAACGTACATACCAGTGAACTTGTCCAAGACACTAGGACTTGCTTATGGAGAAAGCTAAGAGCCTCTTCTATATATGCATGGGCCATGTGGGCAGGGACAAATAATGTCTTTTTGGGTACAACGTTGGCAAGATTTGGCCTTCAAATGAGATAAAAGGAAAAAAAAAGTCATATGTAAAATAGGAGAGAGGGAGATTAGATTTGAACCGATCACCAAATATGCCTAATTAAGGTATCTTTAGGTCCGCCCTATAGCTCCTCCAGGCCCATTGGGTACACCCATTTCACACAAAACACAGGCTCAACCATTCAGAAAGCAACACGTACTTTTGGACTCCTTTTATGGTAACATCTCTATAAATATATGGTCTTCTCAGCAATCAAACTAGCTTCCTGGGGTGCTCAAGATGGCAGGAGAAGGTGGTTCTAGTTCTACTGCTGCTACTTCTGTGACCATGTCACGTATTGAGGCTGTCTAGACTGTGATGCCAGCTAAGGTCACTGACCCACGACTAAGCCGAAAAATCTCAGTCAGGGATCCCCTAGGTTGTGGGATTTTTGGTAGGCGGCTTCACACTGTTCTATACTTCAAGAGTGTGACCAAAGAGGATTCAGGGTGGCTGGTTGCTGGGTGGATTAGGGAATCACTTGGGATAGCATTGGTGGAGCAACCACTGCTTGGTGGACGCCTCAAGAGAGTTGGAGACAGTGAGGGAGAGTTTGAGATTGTGTCCAATGACAGTGGTGTAAGGCTCATGGAGGCAAGGACTTCAATGGCTTTATCTGAGTTTCTGGAGTTGAAAGATTGGGAAGCTGTGGAAGCTGATCAGCTAGTCTTCTGGAAGGATATTGATGAACAAAATCCTCAGTTTTATCCACTATTTTATGTTCAGGTGAGCTCTTATATACATATATCATACGTATGACACATTTCATGTCAATATTATTCAAATTCTCAATTAATTAGAGGCTACACATACATTCCAATATGTTTTTTCAGGTAACAAACTTTGAGCGTGGTGGATACTCAATTGGGATTAGCTGCAGTCTTCTTGCAGACCCTCTAGGCATGGCAAGCTTCCTCAAGAGATGGGCTAGTATCCACAACACTCTAGTCTCTGAAAATGATAAGTCAAAGTTACCAATATTCTACCTCCTTAGTCTCAGAAGGCTCAATGACACTCCCTCTATTCACATGATCAGCTCAAACACAAGCAGAAACCGAGCCCGGGCTAAGATCTTTAACATGGCTGAAAATATGAATTCAGATGACAAAATTTGCAGGACAGTGGCATCAGTCTGCATTGAGGAGGCTAAGTGCCATCTTGGTACAAAAATGGCTAGTAAGTATTGGTTGTTCCTGAAAAAACTGTCTGAGGATATTAAGATAGAAGCTTGCTCAAAGGAGGAGATTGTGCCATTGTCTATTAGTGGACTCAGTGAATTAAGGTGGGATGATTCAGGGGTGCATGAGGTAGCTTTCTTCCAAGGGAATAGGCCAATTCATGTATCGTTTTGGATTGGGTCACTCATTAATGATGGATTAGTGATTATTGCTCCATCTTCTTCTGATGAGGGTTGCTCCGGAATGAATGTTGTTGTCACAACCCCTGAGGAGGAGAAGATATGAGAGAGCCTCCCATGCCTTTGCTTCAAATACAAGATGGTTTGGTATTTGGTGTTTAAGTCAATGTTTTTCCAAATGTTATGTAACCGTATGGACATATGGGTAAAATACAAAAATGTATTTTTCCGATACCTATGAAAAAAGTTACTATCAATCAGGTTTAGATCTCGTTATTTGTATCATAATCTCATTTGTTAGTGTGCACTCTTATATCTTGATTTCCTTTGTTTATATTCTTGTTCGATGACTTAGATTTCATCATACGTAATCAATAGTCTGAATCTTTTAGTCGATAAGTATCACTATAATTCCTTAACATTTTTCTTGTATATAATGCACAATCCTTTGTATTAATTCCATTTATGATACGATCAATGTGATATATTGTATTTATTATTTTTTCAGTACTTTTTGCTCGTGAATTTCTCTTTATAAAAAAAATCTACTTAATTCCAACTTATTATGTAAGAGAAAAAAAAAATTACAAATCTTATAGGTTTCTAAGTAATGATTTCGTGAAAAATTTGGATAGTGAATTGCCACCTTTAGGTAAATGCATGGCCAATTAAGATGTATAGCTTTTATTTGAAATTAGGATCTACTTCTCAGCAATGCTAATTGAATTATGGACCTATCTACTTAAAGTGCAAGTATCATTTATTCGTCCACTTACTTCTCACCTATTCTAATAGAATTATCCTACGTACCATACCTAAACCGTAAGCATCCTCAAGAAGCTACTTCTCTTAATACTTGTACCTGAGATGAGTCGATGAAAAACTCAACTTGGTGATCATTAGCAACAGGGAGCTCCCTTTATTGGAACTTTGGGCCCGCTCCAACCCGAATCTGAGATTGGGGCCCCGCAACAGCCCAATAAGATCCCTGATCTGGACCCGGGGCCTTTGTCTTGGCCCATTTTCCTCAATGACCAAATATATATATATATATATATATATATATATATATATATATATATATATGTATATATTTATATTAGTGATGAAATGGTATCCATAAATAAAGAACATTAGGAATTATTTATGAAATAAAAAATCAATGTTAAATTCTATACATTTGATATTTTTTAATTTTTAAAAATAAAATACTTATAAATTCTATATAAAAAGTGAAAATTCTTATTAAAAATATAAATTTGTCTTATATAGTTGAAAATTATTTTAAAAATTAAAATTTGAAATTGATTTTTTTTTTTTTTTTTTTTTGAAAATCATTACTTAAAATTAAAGCTCATTGTATTTTATATAAAATTTATTATTATTATAATCTATTTTTAAAATACTTAAGAAAATAAAAGGCTATAATATTAATAAGCAGGATTTTGAGGCAGCTACCGGTTTCGATTTGACAATTGGTTAGCACCTTAATTCTTAGGTACAAACTCCTCAGAGAGAGTCACAGAGGGAGAGGCCAAGTTCCACCGTTTTCACAGTGAGAGAGAGAGAGAGAGAGAGAGAGAGAGATTTGTAGCAGAGTGAGATTGGAGTTTGGGATTTTGGTGAAGAATCGGAGCTTGCACTTTAGCTTCTTGGGCAGGAAAAGGGGGACTTTGGTTGGGTTTGAGAGAGAGAGGGATAAGGGGGCTTGTAGTTGAAGAAGAAGACGAAAAATGGAGGGTGTAAACAATGAGATTGGGAATCAGCGGAGAATGAGAATAGAGAATCCGTTTACTCTCAAAGTGGGTCAAGTATTTACTGGCTTTGGCATCGGCTGTGGTGTTGGTATCGGCGTTGGTCGCCCTATAAATATGGGTACACCCCTTCTTTCTCTCCCTCCAAAATTCTATTTTCCTCTTTCTAAATTCATTTGTTGGAGATGAATTCCGGGTGGTTCCCCTTCCCCAAGCCGCCCGGAAAAGATGAAGCTCAAACCCCTCATAACCCACTTGTTAATTTTCCATGTATGTTATTTTCTCTTTCTTTTTAAATTTTGAGTTCTGTTTCTTGCTGAGAAAGTCTAGCTAGGAGAATGAAAGAAATTAGTGTCTTGGAACCCGTGAAAATGGGGCCAGGACAATTGTTTGGCTTGGTTGAGGTGGATTCTATTCTAAAGAACTTTTGGAAACTAGAAGAATGGTTAAATGTGAGGTTCTGAATTACCATTTCTTTTATGTTCCTTGTGTTTCAGCATCCAAACAGGAGAGTAAGTTGGAAAATGAGTGGGAATTTAAATTTGAATTCTGTGGGTGGTTGATAGGTTGTTTGTCACTTGTTTCTTTAGAAATGAATGGAGAAATAGATTAGGTGTGCTTAATTTTCAGTGATTGCTTTACTTTGTAATGGGTTTGTGATCAAATTAATCTATGCGCAATTTTGAATTATGGTTATGTCTATCTACTTTTGTACAAATTGATTGTGAAAATACCATATTCTAAGACATGTCATCATTTATAGAGATAAATTACATGTTATGGAATGGCTGTATGCAGATGATGGTTTCAGTAGAACACACTGGAGCAATGTGCTATTAGAAATATGGCAATTCATATTAAAAAATGGGCCTTCTGCCTTCATCCTCTGGATTCTTTCCTGTTCTTAGACTATCAGGGTGCATTTGGTATGCGAGCATACAAATGGAAATAGGAATCAAAATCCCAGTGAGAGTGGGATTTGGTTTCCATACTAATGAATTTTTTATTCCTATTCTCATTCTAAAAAACAATTCAAACACATTAATGACTGGGAATGGAATAAATTTCTCATCCCCATTCTCTATTCCAATGTCCCAAACATGACCTCAGTGAATAGTAGAGGTAAATCTTTGGTCTTATAAGTTTAAATTGCATAATCCATAATGTTTCTTTACTCACTAACTGATCTCAGCCAAGGTTTGTAGTGTGCCTTTCCTAGACTCTTGGCTCTCAAGAATTTGGCTTCAATATATGGAAGGTTAACATCGGGTTGCTAGCAGGTCCTAACACATTGTCAAAGTGTGATGATAGATCATATGCCAATCCTTGCACTGTTCGGTATAAGACTTTAGGTTCTATTATTCATCTAACATGGTTAGTACTTTTAACTTTCAAGTGTTGCCTATACATTATTAACTATCTGATGGAAAATTTCCTTGGCCCTTGAAAGCAAAGTCAACAAATTTTTTTTGTATCAACTTCTGTCTTGCAGTGAAATTTTGTTTGCAGGTGAGTTATGGGTGAATGCCAACACCAAGCAGATATAAGGTGTTGGCTGAATTAAGTTAAATTAGGCCAGCTTAGGGTTTTGAACACTTAGGATTTCTAACAGCCCAACTGGATTGAGTATTTCAGGGCAGGTTGAGGAACAGAATATATCATAGCAAAATTGTATTTCTCATTGTCATCTAAATTGAATTTTGTTTCATTGCCAGTATGCCACTTCACGATTATTCTAATACATACTATTGAATCTGTTAATCCCATTTGGCTTCCATTCTTCTGCATTTTGAGGTCAAAAACCTTTCAATGTTTATTTAATTTTAGACTTCTCCTAACAATCCAAAAGTATTGATAGATCTCTTCTTGTTATGATTAAATAACAAAGAAAATAGGGAGTAAAAGTTTCTTCATTTGATGAATATTAGCATGATTCATGACAATCTCCCCATGATGGGGATTAAATGGGCATCTGGTGACTCTGCTTCTTTTATCTTTTTTATAAATAAAAAATTTACTACTATTTTTTTTAACCATCAGTCTTAATTTAATCTGTATTTCAGGTGCGATACCAGTAGTGAACCAAGTTATGGGTGCCACCAGAGGTGCAACTGATGCTTTTTCTGGTGTTGGTAGACATGTTAATGACGCTGTAAGTCAAATCATTGTGTTTTGAGTCATTTGGTATGTACTCATATTTTATTCTGATTACCTGATGATGTATCCTCTCCTTCTCTTATCTCCCATTTCTCATTTTTTTAGTTGAGGAAGTTAGGAGCTAAGAACATTGAAGCTGGCATCGGATGTGGGGTTGGTTTTGGCCATGGTTTTGGAGTTGGTACGTTCTTTGCTATATCTCATGAGTGAAGAAGCCATTACCAAATATCTCTTTAGATTTGTTAAGTTCATTAATATACTAATGGGATGGTTATTACATAAGTAATTTGTCTAAACTTAATAGTATCTAGCATTTTCAGACTAGTGCATTTGCTATATTTGGGGGCTGGTAGTCAAAGTTTTGGATTTTCCATGGGAAATGTTTAATACATTTCACCTAATTGATTAGTGTAATTCCTTTATCTATTGCATTCATGTGGAAGAAATTATAAACTAGAATGCATGTTTCACAAGATAGAGGAAAAATTGAAAACAACCAATCTTTCATGTGGTTGAAGTTCATGAATGATTAAGGAAAGGAAAGATATAATGGAAAAGACAGGAAATGTGGGTTTGTAACTCCCATCTCCAGTGGAGTAGAGACACAATTTTTAAAAACTGTACCTTCAACAAACTGTAAAGAGGATTTGCATGAGGGCCTGTAGTCTGACCATCCAGTTCAACCAGTCAAACCATGATATCAGCATGATACAATACATGACAAATTGATTTTTATGCTTTTTGGTTGTTGTGATCCTCATGGATGATATTAATTTTGGGATCAAGACATGATTTAAAGGCTATGGATATCTTTGGTTGCTGTAGATTACAGTAAGGCAAAATATTTGTGGTCATGCTCTGTTTCTTCTGCTGTTTGTCTTTAAGTACATTGTCAAGCTGGTAGAAAATGTTACTAACTTGATGCCCAACAAACCCCATAGAAATGCATCTCATAATCCAGTTAGTCTATACTTGACTAAAATCAACTTCTTCTGTATCTTTATATTAAAGTTCATCATAAACTGTCACATGCTTTTTTCATATATTTCCTAAATATATGCCTGCTATGTTCAGACTTTGAAGTAGCAGAATTTATTTATTCATTAAGAATATGCCTCAATCAATTGGCTATTACTTTTATTTGAAATATAGCAAAAATTTATCGATTTGTAATGTTGGGTCATTCTTTCATTTTTCCATCTTAGACTGCTGAAGTATTGATATTACATTGCAGGGCTTGCTGTGAAGCCTGGTGTAGTTCAAAAAATTCAATATTGTATTATTGTATGTATAATTTTTGTCAGTCATATTTGTGCTGTCTATTATTGTTTCACACCATGTATCTAAATTTCAACTTTAAATATCTAGCAAACAACAACAAAGATGATGAAGAAGTTCGGAATACTTCCCAATATACCCATTGGTAAAGACATCATTCCACCATCTCTGTCATCCACTGTTCAAGGTATCATTCCGCCATCTTTGTCATCCACTGGACAAGGTATCCTTTCACCATCTCTGCAAAGTGGCATGAGCATGACCAATGAGCCCTCCAGCCAAAACACCACGGGAAGTGTCCTGCAGTTGGCAACAAAACTAGTAGAACAAACCTCTTATGGCCTGGCTGGGGATGCAACTTCGAACACAGGTTCTACTTCTGGAGCTTCTACATCAAAAAGTTCACAGGGAACATCCTTGGTTAGTCAAACCGGGAAGGTTGTCACTAATATTCTGCACGATCTGACTTCAACAGAGGGGGGCAATGAAGTAAATGAACTGGTATGTAACAGAGTAGGATATTGGATCATCTTTCAGTTTGAATCTTGTTTATTTGGAATTTTTTGCCGTTATACTTTTTTAAGTGAGATTTTTAGTGTTTTACTTCATATCTTGCTATAGATATGGAATTATTCTATGGGTTGGTTTAAATTTGTGATAGCCAGATTAATAGATTTCTATATTTTTTAAACAAAAATAAATTTATTAAAGAATATATGATTCATTTTTGCCATTTAATGTTTTTCATGGATCTGATTTTACTCTATTCAGATTGAATGTATTGTTCCTGTATTCAGAATTACTCATTTACATATTAGCCAGTGCTTTGGATGTACTCAAAGTGCAGAGCTGCATATTTCATGAACAACCTAAAATAACACCGGACCCACATCACCTTGCAAAATTTCTCTTCTTTTTATTTTTTATTTTTTTATTGCTTCGTGTTTTGGTCCTTAATATCAGTGACATCATAAAGCAATGCCATAAACATAATGCTTGATGTTTTTGTTTTTAAGATATTATCTTGTGCTGATGTAGGATCAAGTTCTAATCCTTGGATTTTATGTTTTTAGGCTGAGCGCTTGAGATCAGAAAACAACATGCTTCACGTGGTAATGTCTTTTATACCAATATTCATGTGTTTTCATCAGATGAAATATTGAAAAGAAAACTATAATTATAAACCTCAATAATTTTAGAGCAGTGTTCATGAGTTGAAGGAGAGCCCTGACTGATGGAATTTTCTTTGTAGACTATCAAATCCCACTGCAGTGTTATCTTATCACCCAAGGAAGGTGTTAAGAGTCTCACCAGGAAATTGTTAGATGTGTTTTTTAGTTCGTCCACCATATGTTGAATTTAATGTGTTGAAATGGTCCAACTAATTGCAATTTTCTGTGCATTTTCAGATTTTGAATCATGAGCAAATCATTCAGGAGCTTAAGGAGGAAAACGAGAAGCTTCGCCAGGTGCTGGTGGAAGATCTGAACATACCACCCTGCAAGCTCCAAACCAGTAACTCAAGTAGATATACATCACCATCTGAAGATTGTTCCAGTTACTCAAATAGACAGAGATCGCCATGTGAAGATTGTTTTGATTGCCGCAGAAAAGAAAGAAAAAGATAGAAGAAAATTTGTGGGCTACTTCAGAAGAGACTCAGAATTCAAGCAATTGACTACGAAGAACTTAACTGATCCTTGTCTGGTCCGGGGTTTGAAGATTTGGTTTGGTATTACCAACCCAGCAGTGCAAGGAAAATAGGGTAGTAGGAATTCAATACCTGAAAGACAAGACCAAACACTTGGGTATGAACCAATTGAAGGGTGATTGATATAGGTGCATGAGGTAATAATACAACTTCCCCTTTTTTTTAGGTTTCTTTGTTTCCTTCTTTTATGTAAACTAAATATTTTTTGCTTCACCCCATCATTAAAACAAAGTGCATGTACTTTCAGCTTCCTGCAACTGTTATTTGTTCCAATTGTTGCTGATGCCCATCAGCTCCTGCCTTCTGCAGGCCATATTTTGGATCTGTTTAGTGTTTCCCACATTCCACAGTTACTGGAATGGGCTTCTGGAGATTCTTGACTGGTTTGTTTGTTCAAAGCAGGAAATCTCTGCCATCCAAGTCAATTCCTTTTACAATGTTATGGTACTTTCACCCCCTACTACAACATTAAATCAAGATGCCCACAAAGAGAGACAGCCCCTAATAATTGAGCATACTTATCCATTTCTACATGTTAGGGGTAGGCCCAATTCTTTTGGTATTCTTGGCCCATGTAATTTGTCATTATGCAACTCATCTTCCTTAGTAATGGTTAAATCAGTCTAGTCAGGTGGTTAATGGAGACACCAAGAGGCCCGCATATTTCTTATCAGAGTAAATTGAAAGTGTACCCTCAAGAGACATCCGGGCAGTTTTTGTTATCAAGAGAGACTAGGAGATGTGCTTTCTCTACTGGTGGTTGAGAGGAACTCAAACTAGAAATAGCATGATTGATTTGAAACTTGAAACAAAGGATGGAGAAGAAGAAAGTGGTGAGGGAGTGGGCAAAGTAGGGAGTTGCAGAGAGGCTTTTTCAAAGACTGCTTTGGTATCATGTTTCTCGTTAAAAAGGGTTTGATTTTTTCTGATTGCCACTTTTGAATTGGGGGAATCCAATGCTTTTCCCACAAAGGACACTCTTTAGTTTTTTTGGGGGAGTGGGAATCCAATGTCTTTTCCACCCAAATCAACACCTTCTCCAAAATTCATGCACTTAATTCTTCATCTCAAACTCATTATTCAGTCAAATGTTACTTTGTGAACCTCAAACATCAAAGCACAACAATTATTAGCATTTAGAGTGAATTTCTACCTTTTTTAATATTCTCCCAAAGTTGTAAGAACCCGTCTGTGGTTTTTGAAAAAATATCCACTTTTGTATTAATTCTGATGGAGGAGAATTAGAAGAACAAATAAAAAACAAAAAAAATATACTTAGTGGTTCTTTAATCATGGTATGCTAGTCCTAGTTTATTGAATATCTTGAGAGAAAGGAAAAGGAGAATGTGATGTTTGCTAGTGTGCATATATTTTATTGCAAGGCAAAAGGCAGAATCTCAAAGTTAAAAGAAAGGCAAAGGTGAAAAGAAGGAATGGGAAATTGGAGAATAATGAAAAGAATTGTGTGGGGAGACAAACACACCATGTGCACATCCCTATCATCCTCATGTAGCTTTGTCTCAACTCAGCCCCACCACCACAACCCACCAACCATCCTCTCCTTTTAAGCCTCTTCCTCCCTTCCACGCACCTCCAAAAGGACACCTATTCCCCCATTTCCAAAAGCTATCTCACCACTCACCAGTGACCCCCACCCCCCCTTTTCCTCCTCATAATTCTACCTCCTCCAGCTGTCACCTAACCTTTTCTTCTCTCTTCCATTCTCCCCTCCCATCTACCCCCCCTCCCCCCTCCCCTCCAATCACCCAACTACCCTTTGTAATCATTTTTCTTTTTCTTCTGAGTTTGGAAAGAATTTACATTTATCAGCATTTTAAATCTGATTGGAGACTTTTTGAATCTGATACAATGCTGTTACAGCTCTCCTTATTATTATTGTTATTACAATTTTGAGTTGATTATGAGTGGAGTTGAGTCAAGTCAAAGCCCCACTACTACTGAAATATATGGTAATGTGAACAAAATAAACGAGTTGAGACACAAACAAGAATCACGAGGTCGTTCTTATTCATCTAAAGTCAAAATGCTACACAATGTAACATCCGAATAAAATCTACCAACCATCCTCACAAATCACAAATGGGGTTCCAAAAATCACAAGAAAACAAAAGATAAAAAGAAAAAAAAAAAGAATACGCAAATAATTATCTTAATCTACATGGAAGTTGGAACTAAGTAAAGTTTGAAAATCAATGACCATGTGTCTAAACAAGCAGCGCTGCAACTCCCCCCAACAATGCCACCAACCCCATGCTGCTCCCATGCACAAACCCACCACTGGGCGACGGCGTGGGTGAAGGAGGAGGTGGTGATGAACCAGGCCCGCCGGCTGGAGGAGGTGGTGATGAACCAGGCCCGCCGGCTGGAGGAGTAGATGAAGGAGATGGTGCAGTCGTCGAAGGTGGAGACGGACCGGGTGATCCCTCCGGCGAAGGAGGCGCAGGTGGTGAGATAGCCGGGCCTGGGCTCAGTGAAGGAGTGGCCGCTGGTGGAGGTGACGATACCGGCGAGGTAGTCGGGGATGGTGAACTTGAGGTAGTCGGGGACGGCGAAATTGAGGTAGTTGGGGATGGCGAAATTGAGGTCGGTGGGGTTGCCATAGTTGTTGGGGGAGTGGCGGTGGGGGGCGTTGCGGTGGAGGGGGGAGACGCTGGAGAGGTGGAGGGGGACTGAGCGAGGGAGGATGCGGCGAAGGTTAGGGAGAGGGCGAGGACGAGCATGGCACGTACCACAGCCATGACTCGAGAGCTGACCGATGAGGTTGGAGCCTTGGAGCCTGGAAGGGTTTTTGAGAGTGTGCGCCTCTTACGGTTGATGACTTGATATATAGAGGCATGGACCCCCTAGAACTTGAGATTTTTCTCACTATTCTCACACCCAGTTGCATCAACCCTTCATCCAACTTCATCACATCAACCAACATACCAATCTTTTAAAGATATTTTCATTTTACCCTTGTGAATTATCATTTTAATTCCAAGAAGTTACCCTCATGGTTCATTGGTCATGGCATTCCCTCTCTAGAAGGCTACAACCACTCATTCTTGTGTTGTTTCAACCTTCAACTATCTTTTTATTTATTATTTAATAAATAAATTATTTTTATGTAATTATAATTTATAACAGTCCCCACTCCCATTGGAATAATTAAGCCATGATACTACATTTGTTTGCGTTGCTAATACCCATATTGCCCCCAAGTGCATGAAAACTCCATACAAACCCAGGTGACTCAAGTATTCCCCGGATGACCGAGGAGTGGTGCTGATTAGAAGATTGACTGGGGTTACTAAAAGCAATGCATAGTATCTTGGGTGCGCATGATGCGCTAAAATGGCTTAACATGCGCACGCACACCCCCCACAAACACGGTAGTGCTTCGAGTCTTAGGAAAATTGAAGCCGGTCTTTACTCCACTCCCCGTCTTTACTCCACTCCCACCAAACCGCCCTTTGCTGACTTAATCACGAGCCTCACAATTCCATTAGCCTGGGCCCCTTTCCCTTCCCCTTCCCCTTCCCCTTCCCCTTCACACTTCATTTAATATCTTTTTATTTTCTTGATTTTTTTAAAAAAAAATCATATATTCGAGCTTTATTACATTGGATTATAAAAACATAACATAAAAAGAAAAATTTACCAACAAAATGATAATGTATTCATCTAGAATCTTCTAGAAGGCTCCTATTTGATCATACCCAAAAACATTATTATATAAATATAATTTCAAGCTAAAAAAATTAGCATCAAAGGAATAAAATTATTACTTTGGGATTTTTTATTTTTTTTAAAACATTTTTTTTAAAAGTAATTATAATATTCGCCTTTAAAATTATTGATCATGGAATAAGTTCTATTGATGTATTCAAAAAACCAATCACTCTCTAAAAAGGACGAGGAATTCTTCCTTCTTGGGCGAGGAAAAACTCGCCACTGGCGCAGGTTAGCGAAACCGCGTAGCGGGAAGAATCTGGAAGGAAGGCAACTAGCGCACGTGGCGATGGGTGGGTGGTGATAGTTTTTTCTCCCGAAATCACCGGGCAGGGCTTGGAAAATAGAGAGCGTATGCGAGGTGATTTCAGTCATTTCATGACCAGCTGGGTGCTAGGCACAGCCAGTTGTGCAGCACCAGGACCGCAGGGATAAGAAAAGAAGGAAGGACATGGTCAAAATGCCTTTAATCCTGACACTTCCATATTTACTGACCTGTCCCTTTCATTTTTCTTATTCACAACTTTACCCTTACTCGTTCTAGAATCTTCAGTTCTTTCGGTGACCCATTTCTCCTCTTTCATTCTTACAATTAACAAAATAACCTTCATCATGCATTCTATGTCTTCAAATTTTGAATGAAACAATAAAAAACAAATGAAATTATTATTATTATTATTATTATTATTTGGAGAGTATATGAAACATATAAATCAAAAGTGGTCCATCAAAAATTATTTTTATTTATTTATTTTTATTTTCCCTCTATGGTCCATATCATAACACCTCAAAAGAGTTGAATATAAGCCAAAGATCATAAAGGGGTGATTGATGATGTTAAAAATATCCCTTTCAAGCTGTCCTGTCTTTGAAAGTTCATGAATGGGATTAATGTTTTTTTTTTTTTGGGTAAATATAATTTTTCATTTATTCAAGTATTTAATATCAAAATTGCTAAAACATCAAAATATAAAAACTATCAAAACATACTGGGCGTGTTTTGACACACGAAAATATGGAGTGAAAATAAATATTTTGTTTTATTTTAATTTTTTTTAATAAGAATATATTTGATGATTTCAATTCTTATTATTTAGGAATTTAAGTTTGAATAATTATTTATTTTTATTTTTAAAAAAAACTCTCACACTATACATAGTTATAAAAAAAATAGAAAGAAAAAAATTATTTTGGTATGTGATTTTAAAAACATATTTGTTTTAAAAAATTATTCCACTATTGAGAAACATTTTTTAAAAATAAAGTAAAAATTTAAAACTCAAATATATATATAATAACTATAAATATTAATAGACATGATTATTGTTATAAATTATTTAATAAATCTTCTAACTTCTAAGAATAATTTAATTATACATTAAATAAAAAAAAATTCAGAAGATCATATTCTTAATTGAGTACTAAAAGTACACATGTAATAAAAATTTTAACTCATTTATACCTTAAAAAATTAAATTTTATCTGTTTTTAAATTCATTTAAAATAAAATAGTATTAACAATTATTAACTTTACATTATTATTATTATTATTTATTTTTCAGTTATGCTTTAATAAAATATTAATATTCATATATTTATAATATTTATAAAAATATGATTTATGATTTTATTATAAAATTAATATTCATATTTCATTAAAAACTATTTATTTTTTAATGTATTTATAATTACAAAACTAGTTTTATTTTTAGTAAGACTTGAATTAAAGTTGGTTTATATATAAATAGAATTTACATTTTTTTTTTATAAAATCTTAATAAAAAATATTTTTAAAAATAATTTATCCAAAAAAGTTTTTGATTTTTTAATTTTTAAAAATAAGTTATACTATAGAATCAAAATACCTCATAATAAGTGATAAATTAAAGTCAAATTTCATTTCATTTGAAATCATTCTTGATTCCATTCTATCTAAATATGAAAATGGATAAGATGTAAGAGAGAAGAGGAATGAGATGCTCATTCCCACTCGTCATTTTCGCATACCAAACATGGTGAGTTCAATCAATAATTTTTAATAACTATTTAAAAAAAAATTGAATTACCAATTTATATAATGTTTTAAATAATAATTAAAATATAAACTTGCTAAGAACCTGGCATAAGACCTATATCATTTTTGTCAAATTAGATGGTCTAATAATAGCACAAGAAAATGAAAGAAAAGAATAAAAAATAAAAAATAAAATAAAATAAAATAAAAAACACCCCACTCTTGTACACATTTAATGGCATTGATGGAGAGGAGAGGAGAGGAGAGGAAAGGAGCCCAAATAATTAGACCCCCAAAAGGCAAAAATGGAATTTTGTAAAGAGTGAAAACTATATTCAATTTTGTCACTCTTTTAAGGATTTCTCAGAATTCTAATACTCATTTATACCTGATTACCTTTAGAACAGGCAAGATAACAGGAGCTAAAAAGATAGGGTGGTGAAATCAGAAGGGACAAATATGATGATTGGTCGCTTTACATTTGAGGACATTCCATGTCTTTCACATGTCCTTTTATTAAATTATTTTTTTATATCATTCCTATTCTGACAGCCTGGATGAACAGACCACCCCAATTTATTATTGGGTCCGCAAAAAGGCTAGCAACATAGTGAATCTTTCTAGTTTCCATCCAGTGTTGGCCTCATTTTCTCCTTTCCAGCCTTTCAGCCTTCCAGGCAGTGTGCCTTATGATTGTGTATGGTTAATGAACTCATACCAAAATATGAGGTTGCTGAAGCAAAATTGAATTTCATATACAGTTCCAACAAAATTGCTCAGAGTACAATCAAAGGGGGAGACACAACTCCATATTGCCTATCAGTAAATGTATGTATGTTACACAGAGTAAATATCCAACTGCTTTATCAGTAAGGTATATGTTACAGGCAGCAAAAACAAAGTGACCACTAAGAAAGCCAACAAAATTTCGGATATAGATGCAAAATATTCATTTTTCTTATTTCAAACTTTGGTTTTGGTTATTGATTTGTTTTTAAGTCTATGAAACTTGTGAGGCCATACCTGTTTTATTATCGTCTTTGGTCCCTCAGAAGGGGTTGAGATGCTGGAGCTGCAGAAGAGAAGACTCTTTCCGGTGAGTCGGGAACTTTTGTAATGATACAAAAAAGGGAAAAATATATGCAAGATTAGTGAAAACTAAGTTCCCAACATATAATAATGGCAGGGATGGATAACAATGAAGAATCCAGGGGATGGTCCACAAGGAAAAAATGTTCTAAAGAGTACCGGGCATTCTCAGTTCCCAAGAGTTAAATGCTCTTTTAGACAGGAACAATCATTGGATTTTCTTCTATTTTCTTAGGTCTTAAACCAATCAATTAATTGATGCAGAGAGTTGGAGTATTTGTCAAACTATAATAGCCCAGCCATAAAATAAACCTGCCACAACAGACTCACTAATTGAAGTCTCTGCCATGCTGCTTGCTATATTAACCTCCTATAACTTACCCTGACAAAAGATTATTTCCGAGCATGAAAGGTGTAAACAGAAAATATGTACCTTCTATATCCATAATCTATGTATATTATGAAAACTGAAATTTGGAAGTTTTGTACCCTTCAAACCACATGGTGCTTCAACCCCCTTTTTTTTAGTTAAATGACATGGGTTATGCAGATATGTGGATATCTGAAGGGTTCTTGGTACGTAATTTACTATCATGGTTCTTCCTTTTTGGGAGGTGGGGTGAGGATTAAAATGAAGTATGATCTATTATTAGTATCAGTTACACGATGGTGTGTGGAGACCTATGCTAAACTACGACCGGCAAAACCAAAAACAAGGGCATGCCTTGAAAACCACTAGATATGCTATTTCCTCTACCTCTTTTTCTCGAAGGCTTCAGTCTACTCTAAAGATAGGCTTTGTAGGCTCCTGATTTTCTATGTAAATGACGTTTTGATTTGATAGTTGTTTAAAATTCATTGCTTGATTACCAAATTGCTGTTAAAAATGAAATTTTCCTTTAAATTCCAAAAAGAATATCTTACTAACAGAATGGTCCCCTCTTTTCATGTAAGCGAACTTTCTTATCCCAAATATCGTTTTCCTTCTTTTATCATTTTGTCTTTTGGACAAAACTCTCTCAAACCCCACTGCCTAATTCATGAAATTCTACTTCACTTTCTTTGTCATCTATTAAAATGTTTTGTTTAATTCTAAGTTTTGTAGTTAAGGGACAACTTTACGAACCTTGCAAGTTGCCTTTCTTTTATCAAACAACAATTTATTTGGCTCTAGTTTTTTCCACCATGTCACAGGTATGTCTCGAGTTAATTCATAGATAATTTCTCAATATTTCAGCTTAATGAATTCATCTAATCCTGATTAGGGTGTATACACGCTAATTGTAACAAATATAATTTTACTAGTAAAAAGTTCTATTTATCATGTTCTATCCCTTGTTCTAGTAACATCCACCACTTTCTTTTGTTCTTTCTCTATCATTATCCCGTAAAATTTGACACCTTGTCATGCATACAATATTCCTCTTTTGAGAAAGAACCTACTGCAAACATTTCAAAGACTCAACAGAAGATGTGTCTACATGTCATTGATCCTGGATTTCATGTCGGACATACAACTGTAGATCCACATGCCAGCATGAAATTAGGCATCAACACTGTATATCAATTTATGTCCCACAATCCCCTGTTTTGAATCTCCTTTATTTTTTCCCTTTCCACCTACTCTCTCTTAGACGAGCTATATGGAATTTGTTATCTAATTGTTGCATCTATCACCTTCATTCCTTCAAAATCATCAAACCAAGCCTATTCTCTTTGACCAACTTCTTTACCCACATTCATCTGTGAGGGAATTCTTCCCTATTCCTCACCAGATCTGGCATGGTTGCACATCTCTTCCAGGAATGTCTTTACTAACACTTGTACCTTCTTCTACATCAGGTATCACTAGATATGCCACTTACATGGAACGACACCAGAACTTCTTCAATTTATGCCAGAAGATTTTCATTAGAGCCTTTTTGTATAATGTGCGGAATAATTAATTACTGGGGCAATTATAAGTCCAGTTGGGTTTTTTAAGGTTTAAGAAGTGACTTTCAACTGATCTATTTACTATCACTTATTGTGAGGTGAGGGCTCTATTTTCTGTGGTTCCACAGTTATGGAGGATTAGTTTTCGTCTTTTAATGCTACAAAGAACAGAATGAGCCCATTCGCTTTGATGGAATATCTGATCATTAAACTCAACACATGCTAAATGAAAATGAAAGAAGGCAGCAAGATGGGGGAATACCTGCAAAACTTTGCTCCTCACTAGATAGAGGCCTTGGCTTGCACATTTTCTCAGTAATTTCATCAAAGACAAGACGTGATAAAAGTAATCCCGCAATAAGAGCGCAAGCAATTAGCATTGTGAATACCGCATTCCATCCCTTTGTTGAAAGAAAACCAGTAAGAAGAGGACCAAGAGCTGCACCAACTGATCCAGTTCCATCAATAATGGCAGTAACTGTTGCCAGTGCTCGAGAATCCCCTCTAAGAGATTTGTGTGTACCAAGATCCGCAGAAACTGCAGTTGTGATAAGTGCATAGGGCCCATTTACAAACAAGCCAGCAGTCATCATCAGTACAATGTTCAAGGTCTGAGAAATGCTCCCATATAAGCGGTATAGGAGCATTGAAGGGATTGCAGCATACATAAAGCTGGCTGCTATAATAGCCCGAGCATTAAGTTTATCAGATATATAGCCCGCAAAGATTCCACCAACAATGCCCCCGACATCAAACAAAGTAGAAAGATTTCCAGCAGATTTCACAGACATGTATTCCCCACCAATTGCTGCAAAATCATGATTGGAAACAATGAAAAAAATATAGATGCGCTATCAAATTGAAAACATAAAAGAATCTGAAAACTGAATATTCTATCACCATCTTTAATGTTAAGATCTAAGATGGTTGCAGGAATCAACCTTGAGGAATCCATATATAATTGAAAAGTTAGCCAAAAAGCTCAATGTCCATCAGAAGTATCCTCTTAAGGATAAGAGTTATAATTTATATTGTAGTTGAAAGTTTCCATCCATGGAAACAATGACAAGAATGCAGGGTGAGAACAAAGTTAACATGCATGCCTAACTCTAAAACAACTGTTTTTTCTAGCTCCTTCATTTGTATGTAATTTTTTTTTTAGAGAAATTTTATGAAAAGCAGATTTCTTAAAAAACATTTTCTTCAATATTTTCATAGACACAACGGATTACTTAACGGGGGGGGGGAAGAAAAAAGGAAAGCAGACCACAAAACAGACTTTGCTGCCACATCCAGTAGAGACAATACTTGTAGGATGATAGTAAAATCGATAATGTGGAGGTGTTAATAGTGATGGTTGGTGACTCATTACCCTAGAATGCAATTCATGGTTGTTAGAGCATGATATGCATTGTGGGCCATAATCCCAACAGTTTAAGTTATTAGGAAATTGGTAATTTAACATGGTATCAAAGTCTTGTTTAGCAGAAGGTTATGAATTCGAACCTCACTGCAACGTTTATTCCCTCAATTTATCGAGCCTTCGAATCTCATTACAATGTTCATTTCCCTCAATTTAATGGGCCTACATGCAAGCCCAAAGAAGGCAGCCCTTGAGGCATAGCCCACTACCTAACAACTTCCTTTTAGAATAATTGGTAACTTAACATGGTAATAATGGTCAATGACACACACATAAAAAAAAAATAAATAAATAAAAACCTATGATTAACCACTAAATGTTGAAAGTGCATGCAGTAGACCACTAACATTTTTTCAATAAAGAGTTTAACATATTGCTCAAACCATCAATTAGACACCTTTGACTAGAACATCTATTGCCTTCTCATCCTCAAATGAGGCCAAGCTCTTCAATCTTGCATCCAGCAGTTTGTTATGTGTTTTCAAAAATATTTAACCAGCCCCATATTGCAAAACTAGCATATAAGTCTAATTTTCAGTTCCTTGTATGCCAGAAATTTTAATCATTCATAGACAGAAATGAAAAGAACTTGATAATTAATCACATCAGAAGATATAAAATATTAGTCTGCAGGATCAACAACAAAGTTGCAGATTCTATTGATTTGATTTTCTTTTATCAACTTAACAAATTAGCAGATTTCAAGAGACAAGAATATACCTGTTTGACTTATATAAAACGGTAACCAATACAGAAATGTGTATGCCACAAGCTTTGCAAAGAAAAGGCACAATGCAAAAGGTATCACTCCTGGTATTAAACAAGCTTGAACAAGCCCAACACTTCTCCTACTTACTGAACCATTTCGAGGGACATTTGTCACTCTCTGCTCTGAATTTCCTCTTTCTACCTGAGCTTCTTCATCAGTAGAATCTGTATATACACTTGAAGTTGAACTATGGGGACAGGGAAACCCGATATCTTCAGGATAAGCAGGCAAAAACAAGAAAACCATTATCCCTCCCAAAATGATTAGGAAACCAGGAAGTATGAAAGACCAGCCCCATCCATACTCCAGAACACTAGCAGCAAGAAGAGACCCTGAAATATTCCCTACTGATGTATGAGCATTCCATACACCCATTATCAAACCCCTCTTTCTCTTGCCAAACCAATTACCGATAACAGCAACAACAGAGGGCCAGCCAGTTGCTTGAAACAAACCCGCGATCATTTGCATAAGAAGATAAAACCAGAACACATGAATGGCCCAAAAATAACCCATTCCGAAAAGCACAACAAAGGAGCCACTTCCAATCATTCCAGATGTCAAAAACAGCCGAAGGTCCAGTGTATCACCCAGATGCCCTGCAACATACATTCCCAACGAGTAACATGCAAGAAATGCAACATCAATCTCACCCAATTTCGAGGTCCCATCTGTTCCATTAAAGGGAGCCCATCCCTCTTTTCTTGTTCTGTTAATGCCACTATCCAACCATTTCTCCTTTACAAATATCTCACCCACTGGCCAGGGATCCTTCCCAATGATCATTTTAGGATCTGGGTCCATTACACTCTTGACTATACTACTGGGTTTTCGAGAAGCATGGTAACAAGCATATGCTATAAATGTGATTAAGAGAACCACATATCTGTACGTTCCTTGTCGCCACTCTTTGCCTCTTATGCTTTTTATGAGCAAAATTCCAGGTGGAGTACCCCTCACGGTCTCGGAACGCCGTGCCATCCTTACGATTGCATAAAACCAACAAAAAATTCAGTTCTCCTCCCACCAGTTCCACACAAACTTTTCGATACTTTCCTTCAAAGAACAAAATGGGAAACCAAAATTCAGCTGAATATCCTTGTTGGGATGTACAATTTTCCCATCTTAAAAGCAATAACCAAATAAGCAGACATTAATCTTTAGAAAAAAAACACACACAAAAATATAATTATTTTTCAAAAAATAAAAAAAATAAAAAACAATAAAAAATTGTTGTACATATGCAAATTCATAGTAGTCAATAAAACCCATCATCTTATAAATCTAATTTTTTTTTAAATTCCACTCAGAAAATCGGATCAAAAGGCGAAGAAGACATAGCTTGGAAAAGAGATTTCTTGGTTACACACGCTGAAATTTGTGTTTTCAAAAAAAGCAAGAAATCACTTAACGCTCAGAAGATGAGCATCAACGTAACCTTTCTTTCTCCACAACAACAACAACCCAAAAAATCAAAATATTTCACTTACAAATCATGAAACTATGCATTGATGAGACATCAAACATAAATGTAGCTGTCGTTTGGATAGAAAACAAATGACGTTTCGGAGAATAATCGGTGCCGAAGTTGTGTGTAGTTTAGGCGAATGAGGTTGAGGTTGAGGTTGAGGTTGTGGTGATGATCGTATTAGGGTTGCAAGTGAGAGAGAGAGCCTTTTTAGAGCGAGAGAGTCGGGGAGAGAGATATTTTAGAGGGGGAGCGAAGGTGGCGGGAGGGCGTGCGAAGAGTTAGAGAGAATCAAGAAAACATGAGACGTGGCGATTTACTGAGCTGATATCGTCGCGGGTCTGCGCCACGAGGACTCTGGAAAGGTGGTAGAATCAGCGGGCGGTGATCAAAGGCGGATTTAGAAAGCCATGGTGCTGCCGCCATGTGGTAAATAATTTATAACTTGCGGTTTGTGTAGTTAATAGTTATCATGTTATTTGAGTAATGTAACCAAGTAAGTAATAATGTAAATAAATACTTTTAAATAAATTATAAATATTTGTGGATTATACATTTGAGAGATGACTATTTGTGGCTTACAAGCGGTTATACATTTGAGAGATTTGTGGCTTACGAGTCGTGAAGTTTGATTAGAGTGCGTTTTACGGTGATTTTATAAAACGTCTTTAGTTTAAAAAGTTTTTTTTTTTTATAAAAAAAAGAGTAGATATTTTACAAATTTTAAAAAATACTTTTAAAACTATGAAAATTTATTTATAATATTGAAAAATCACTTATAAAATACTTTAAGTAAAATATTATCATATATATGTTTGGTGATGAATTTTGAGCTACCATATATCATTTTTATTTTCAAATGTTAATTTATTTTTATATTTGTGATGAATTTTAAGATAACAAATACTTTCTACAATTTCTTTTTATCAATTTTTGTTTTATTAGTAATGACATTAATTTTTATTTATATTAATGATCATAGTTGTCGTTGTTTTATTGAATTTTAATATAAAACATAAGAAAATAATATGTATAGAATTATTCGAGTAAAAATATTTATGGTTGTTTGGCCATATTTTTAAAAATTTGTTTTTAAAAATTATTTTTAAGTTTAAGAATAAAAAATAGTTTTTTTGGTATATATATATTAATAAGAGTCTTGACAAGTTGTTTTTAGGATACTTCTCAAAAAGTAAACAAAAAAATGGATTGGATAAATAAATTTTACTTATTTTTAAACATGTTTTTTCTTTTGATTTTGTAAATTGTAAATTCACTTTATATAATATTAACTGAATTTAATTAAAGTTTTATTAAAAATAAAAATAGTATTGTAATTGCAAATAAATTTAAAAAATATTTTTTATTAAAATATATAAATAAGTCATGTTTTTCATGAATACTTTCAATATTCAATTATAGAGAATATTTTGGACTAATTTATTTAGTAATTAATTTGATTTGTCTTTTAAATTCTTCTTAAAATCAAATAGATTCATTAAAGACTTAAAACCTAGTTGTTAGAAAAAAATAGGTTAATCCAACTGATGGTAATCACCCTAAAGGGGGAGTGAAAAGAGTGATGGTCTCTTTTTGTAAATTTAAACTATGTGAATGTAAGAGACAAATATATGCAAGTATATAATAAAACAATATAAAGACAATTGTATATAAAATAAAATAATAGGGAAGAGATAATGCAAACACAAGATTTTATAGTGGTTCGGCATAACCCGACCTACATCCACTTTCCTCTAACTTCAATCCCAAGCTTGAGGTTCCACTAATTCAAGGATTCCAAACCAAACCTTCAAGTAATACAATTGGATTATGGTTCCAATTCACCCTATTAGACTTTTGGTTATAAGCACCCTTTACACTTCTCAAGAAATACCCCACTCTTGAACAACCCCTCAAGTGATACCTCACACTTGAGAAACTTCCTCTTAAAGATTTATAAATAAATAATCTCACAAAATCCTAATACAAAAGCTTTAAACTCAAATGATACAAGAAAATTAAGATTGAATGGTGCACTAATGATATGCAAGTTTTAGAACAATGGTGCACTCAAAAAACACTTTTTCAATGCTCAAATATATTCAAGAAATGTTTGGGAAGGTTGAACTCATGAAACAATAAAGATTGGAGCATTTTTATAGAAGAAAAAAGCTAAACTAATTGTTGGGGGTTCGACCGGTCGAGATGGGGGTCGACCGATTGAATAGTCATTAGCATTTAATGTTTGGCAAGTGACCGTTGGACCTCGATCGAACCTCGACCATTTGAGGTGTGGGTCAACCGGTTCCTCATCTGGTTGAACAACCATTCTAGAAGAGAGATAATGTTTTTTGCACCCCTCAACTAGTTGAGCTGGTGGTCGACTAGTTATTGTTCACACAATTGACTAGTTGAACTGGGGGTCGACCTACTCCTAGACCGGTTGAGATGGGGGTAGATCGATTCTTTATCCGGTTCAACCGGTTGAGCTGTTTTTGGCTCAACAACTAACTTTTTCAACTTAAAACCTTTTTAAACAAGTTTGAAAAACATTTGCCACAAGATTTTAGTTGAAAATATGAAATCATCCAATTTTAAAATACTTAAAACAAAATAACTCTTGAATGATTTTAATGCATAAGTAAAGAGTGTAATGCATGAAAATCCTAATGCACCAACAACCTTACAAAAAGATCTTATGAAACTTGGGTATTTGAAAAACACTTCTCTTTGAGGTAATCTTCTTCTTCATGATTTTTTCTTGGCTTGATTTGTCTTTGTAATTGCTACTTTGGAAATCGTCTTGCCTAATCACACTTGAAATATAATCATTAGTTTTAAACCTTATTTTGTTATCATTAAAATCGAGATTAACCAAACTTTAGTTTCACACTAGTAAATTCATTCAAGAATCTAGAACATTAAATTTCGCTCGTTCTAGTTTTACTTGATTTATAATCTGCTTACTTAATATTAAAATCAGAAAAAATATAAATACTTGTAGAGGAGAAATAAGAAAAGCATTTTTTTGGTATTGATGGATCTCATTTATAGTTTTAAATTATTATTAATAAGTATGAGATTCATGAATAAATTTGAAAAATTAATCATCGTTCCGTTCAAAGTCTATTTGTCTAGTACAAAAAGATTCATAAACATATAGTTATGTGTAGGGGATAAATAATAAAATTATTTTGCACCAATTGTGAATATGTAGTGGTGATTGAATTATTTTTTGAGTTCTAAATTATTATTTTTTAAATTATTGGACCTGTAACAAATCTAACATACTAAGTGTTCATTGATTTAACTTCTATTTCTCGAGTAAAAGAATTTAAAAGATCATAATTCTATACAGAAGAAAAATAATAAAGTTATTTTAAATAAATTTTTATTCATAAATTTATAGTATAAATTGGTTTCGTATTTAAGTAATTTAAAATTATTTTTAAAAATTATTAAACTCATTAATAAATTTAATACATACATTTTTGCTTCATTTGAAGTCCATTTTCCTAATAATTTTTTTTAAAAACTACAATCATATATAAAGAAAAAAACCAAAAAAGTAAAAAACAATAAGGAAAAAAACTATAGAAAAAAACAAGAGTAAAAGGACAGGGAAATAAAAAATATAGATTTAAAATTAATAAATTACTTTTATATGATACTTTGAATTTATTTTATTTATTTTAATTTCTAAATTATTTTAATTATATTTGAATTATATTTTGATATGAAAATTATTTTTGTGAACTAAATGCAGCGAGCATTATTTACTTTTTTTGTTTGCTTAGTAATTTCGGAAAACTAAACATGGTATATGTAAAATTGCAAACCACACCTTAATAACATGGTAACGGGAGTGGGAGCCCATGGGCCAAACAGTCAGACCAGCCCAAAGTTTTGGGCTGGCCTTCATGGGATGTTTCCACTGAACTTTCGACGGATAAGGCTGTAAGGCTGTGTAGTGCTCTCTCTCACTCATTTCAACTCCACTCTCATGAATTCAATCTCTCTACCCTGGCACTGACTCCTCCCTTCTCAAATCATGGCCTCCAAGGTTCTTCCTCAGGTATTTTTCCATCTCCGTTTCCCTACCTTCCGCTTTCTGTTCGGTTGCTTTGAAAACTGCGGATTAGAATAGAAAATTTGGTTTACAAACTCAGTTTACCCAGCGACCAAATGGAGAATTGAATTACCACTGTTATTGTTGTTGTTGTTGTTGTTGTGTTGTGTTTTTTTTTTTTTGTTTTAATTTTTTATTGTGAAGAATTGGTGGTTGGGTTGTGCAGGCATTGTTCATCACCCCAAGAAGCTCTAATCAATGGCCCCCAAAGAAGCTAGGGCTTTCCACTTTCCCCTCGCCTCGTAGCTCTTCATTGAACCTTAATCGATTATCGACTTCTAGATTTTCGTCGAACTCGTTTGCGTTCCATTTCCGTCCCATTGTTGTGTCTCCGAAGCGGTTCTTTATTGTGAGAGCAGAAGCGGACAATGAGGGTGAATTGGGAGCAGATGAGAACACTGAGGAGGAGGAAACTGTTTCTGAGACTGAGTCCGAAGTGAAATTGGATGCTGAAGATGAAGCGAAGCCGCCGAGAAAACCTCGGGTCAAGCTTGGAGATATAATGGGGGTATTTTCTCTTTGCTCTTGTGTTATTCTCCTTGAATGCTCTCTTTGTTTGCTGACAAGTAGGAGGAAAGAAAATAAAAGATAAGGATAAATTAAGGGCTTATTTGGCAGAGGAAGTGAAAGTGCTTTATTGCTTGTTTGAGTAGATTTTGAATAAAAGGGCAATTGAGGCCTCGGAGAAGGAAAGACCAGTTCCGGACCTTAGAACTGGAGACATTGTGGAAATTAAACTGGTAAATCGTGTTTCTGATTCATTTTTTCCCCCTTTAGATTGTTTTATTTTTCTTCTTTGAAATGAAATTTTTGTGATTTTGTTTATGTGATTGACTTATAGGAAGTCCCAGAAAATAGGCGCAGGTTGTCTATCTATAAAGGTATTGTTATTTCTAAACAAAATGCTGGCATCCACACAACAATCCGAGTTCGGAGGATTATTGCGGGTGTAGGGGTTGAGATCGTATTCCCTGTGTGAGTATTTCATTTCTCATGAATTAATATACAAATTTGCAGTGAGGAGTTTTTTCTGGGATGAATTGGAATCAATAACTATGATTTTTTTTCATCAAATAGCGTCGCATACTAAACTACCTTGTGTAATTTTTTTTTTTTCCTTTTGATTTATTATGACTTGAATTGTATCAGCCAACATTCAGAAAATCAAACTTGCGTATCTGTTGCCATGAATGGCTGATTGTATTTGTAAGACAAACCCAAGGCTGACTATTCATGGATAGACATCAAAATAAATTATTCATGGATATATTATATATAGGTTATTGATGTAAATAATGTAGAGGTTTAAAGCCTATAAAAAATGTGATATCCTATATTGGATAGGAGAAAAAGTTCTTGGTGCTATATGTGTACGAGTTTTTCTTAACCTTGTAAACGTGTTTTAAGGTCGTGAGGGCTCTTTGATTTCAAAGTGAACATATCTACACCATTGAGAGTAGGTCATTATTACATATGGTATTGGAATCAAACCCACATCCCAATGTAGGAGTTTGTTTGCCCCACAAGAGATGTTTGTCTATTTGGTCTTAGAATCATGTGGGACACAATGAGGACGTTATGTCTACATATGGTGATTGTAATATCCCATGTTGGATAAGAGAAAAAGTTTCCGATGCTATATATATGAGCTCATCTTAAGATTATAAACACATTTTAAAATAGTGCTAGGGCCCCTATTGAGCAAGGCTCTTCTTTTGTGAGACTCCCTCAAAATCCACCACTCATTGGTTGTTTTTCATTTTTTTTTTTATTGAGACTGCCTTGAATTCTATTCTTCGTCTTCCTAGTTGCAATACTCTTACTGAACTCAACATGCATTTTAGAGTGCCATGTTGGGGCGACAGGTGTGTCACCAATAATAATGTATCAGGTCCTTTCCTACTTTGTGAGTCCCATTTAGTGCTATCGTTTTATCTTTTAATTGACTTCTTTCTCTCCATGTATAATTTACCTTATTGTTGCAATAATTAATTTTTCTATATGATTATCTTATAGTGGTGTAAATAATTACAATGCAGATCTTTTCATACTATTTGTGCTGTATGGTCTGTGAACTGAGCCTGCTTCTCTGTTCATTGAATGAATTGAATTGAAAGCAGTATTTCTAAAACTCATTAGCATTGTTCGTTTGAGGGGTTAAACTAGCTTGCATAAAGTCTGGCACTGCAGGTGAACCAAATCTCTCTCAACCAATCAGGCCATGATCTGTGCTAAAACTTAGGAATATATGGACAAGTTTGTTATTCACTGAATGCGTTTTCAGTGTTGGTAGAGCCCAAGGGTTGCTTCCGCTTTAGGCCCAGCAAACAAAAAAAGTAGGTTTTTAGTATTACTTTGTGATCAAATATTCCTTTCAGGTCAAGGCTTGCAAAAAATCTGTTATAACCTCATGGGGAGTGGAGGGGTTTTGATCAGACTTAAGTATGCATTTCCTTAGATACTTTGTGTTCCCAACTACTATTTGTCAAATTGCTTTTACTCACTCCTCTCTAAAGAATTAGGGTAAGCTGCTAGTTTGCTACTATTTAGTATCAGTTCCTTTTCCTCCATCTCATCAGCAGCCAAGTGAAGCCCATATAACTAAGTCCTGTTTCTTGCCTCTTTTTTAGTGATGAATAACACAGTGGGCTTTATGAATGAAACCATCGATCATCCTTATCTTAGAACATGAACTTCGAAAAACTAAAAGGATGTACTTCTGATGCACTTGCATGGTTACAAATGTTGGAATTTGATGTTGGTGTAGAATGTTAGTTTTAGACATTCAAAACAAGATATGAACCAATATTCACTGGTAATGAATGATACCCAATGACCTTAAAGAACGGTATAGAATGTGGTAACCTTCAAATATGTATTGCAGAAGGTTGTGGTGTTCATTTTGAAATGTTATATAGCTAGAAACAAAGTGATGCAGAGGCTGTATAGAAATTTCACTTCCTCCAAGAATGTCTTATGCATTGTCCTGTTTCATGTTGTGCTAGGATTATTTTTTATGTTAACTAATATGTGATCTGGTATCATTGTTACAGGTATTCACCAAACATCAAAGAGATAAAGGTAGTTAACCACAGGAAGGTCAGAAGGGCAAGGTTGTACTATCTGAGAGACAAGCTTCCCAGGCTCTCAACTTTCAAATGAAAACCCTCAACACCTGTCTTTTGATTTTCTTGAATCCGGATGTTGTGTTGTACTTCTCCGTGAATTTTTTTTTTCCTTTGAGATGGATATATCTTTAACCTCTTCTTTCCTTCATCATCTGGATTTGCAGTGTTGAGATATATGGAATAAAATAACCTGTAGTCAACTGAAAACACATTTGATAAAAAAAAAAAAAATGTAGTGGAAAACAGATTTTTGGAGAATTTGCTAGAAAAAAAATATTTTTAAGAAATATTTGAAAATACAAAAAGTAGGTTGAGATTATTTCAACATCTCCATCAGATTTATTTTAGAAAATATTAAAAATTATTTTTTGAGAACGGTTTTAAAAATGGTATTATAAGCCCTTACCCTCTATGAAGAATTAAAAATATAAAGATGTCATATCATTTGGAATGAATGGAAGGCAAATTCGCAAACCCACCATTTTTCATGTGTTGTTTGCGTCCAAGCGTCGTACTTCATATCCTTGAAAGTTGAACGAGCTTGCAAACAAACTACTTGAAAAAACCTTTCGTGTTATAGGTAATTTCTTTTGCTTTCTATTTTGAAATGCAAAATGCTGCCTGGCCCTGAACTACGGATGTGTCCTTGTTAAATGATAAGGAACATCTCAATATCCTCAATCCAAAACATAATTTTCAATACCCTTACTTGGTAATTTATTATGTTTAAATAATTTGCACGTATTTAACACTAGTAACGAAATTATTATTCGTTTTTCATTTAATATTTAAAGCTTATTGTTTGATAATGATTTTAGAAAACGCTTTTAGTTTGAATAGTATTTTTAATAAAAAAAAAATTAAAAGTTTTTCTAATTTTTATAACACTTGAAAATTTTTATCATTAAAAATACTAAAAACACTTCTTATAATCACTATCAAACATGAGTTTGACAAAATTGAAGTAATTTTAAAAATATGAAAATCAAGGTAGGAAGGTACATGATGTAATGGGGGAGTTGATGGAAATATATTGGTGAAGATGGAAAGCAAATATTGAAGTTGGCACATAGCAACATGCAATGGCATAGTGCAAGCTACCAGCCAACCTCCATATTTCCTCATCCATATAAGTTGTCATTCATTCATCCACCAGATTCCCACACCAGTTCATCAAACCAAATTTAACTCGATCATTCATGCACCCTGTTGACTCAGTTCCTTCACTTAATCATTAAAACCATTCACCATTCTAAATTGAATAAAAACCAGCCTACAAACAACCCAAAGGAACCAGTAATGCCTGTGACTGACACTTGCTCTTGAATTCTAAGACCTCTTCAAATTCACCCCACCCCACATTTTCATAAGGGTAGCACAATAGTATAGTTGCTACAGATTCTTGATAGACTTGGGAGTTCATACATTAGCTTGCATACCACTGTTACAATCACAATTTCAAAATTTCTTCATGCCCTAATATTCACCAGCAGCAAATGAGTTCATCGATTCTGGACAATGAACTACATCGATTGTGTTAATAAACAATCATTTGAAAATACAAAAGTTTGATCTCTCCCCAACCATGAAATGTTTTGGAAAAAAAAATGGAATAATTTTTTAACTAAAACTATGTCAAGTTTATTTCCTGCCAAAGTGAAGTTCACACCCAACACTCGATGGAATAAAAAATTTAGCATTGAATTTTCAGTGCCACAGCATATATGATTTATTTTACAATGTGGCCTATCCATTTCCTGATTAAATACTACATACATAGGAAGCTTAGCCTACATTCATCCTATTGGCATAATCACAACATGGTAGGAAGGAGTAAAAAGAGAGTTTCCTATTTTCTTTTTCACTTTCAAACCTACAGCTCATAAATTTACAGCAAACCTACAACTAAGAGAAGGGGGTTACCTGCAAATGGGCTTCTGAACTAAAAGATGAATAAACCTCCGCAGAGCTTAATAAGCAAGCTCATTGAGAAACCTTCTCACAGTCACAGGTTTGATCATGGTTTCTCCATGTAAATGGCAGCTAGTTTCAATGTCTAAGCTGTGACTAAGTTGAGCAGCATCGGGGCATCATGGCATTGAAGTGAAGAACTCATGCCTAAGAGCTTCATCTGCATTGATCCTTGATCTTGGGTTCACTGTCAAGCACTTATCAACTAGATCAAAAAGAGAACCTGGGATTGCCCTAAGGAAGTCTGGTCTCTTTGTGTTCACTTTGCACCAACCTCGAAGATCAATAGTTGGCACGAATCGTGCATCAAGGAGGTCCTATGACAAAATGATACAGTTCAGTACATGGCCTCTAATTTATAATTGAATAGATCATTATTAGAAGTGAAAATACCACTGGGAATGAGGATTCCCGATTGTGTAGCTTGGCAACTTCCCATAGAGCTTCATTGCCTCGCAACTTCACAATGTCTCTCATGTTCCTGACGATGACAGCAATTAGTTGGCGAAATGAATTTGAGGATGAAAATAATGTAGTATATACTTTTGGATTATAGGTAAGAATTCTTACTGTTGGTGGTCACCAAAAAAGGGTGTTCTTCCAATCATTAGGTAGAGTAAGGTGACCCCAGCAGACCAGATATCAACCTTGGACCCTTGATGAGAAGATCTGAGCAAAACCTGCATAAGCCGCTGAGCATTAAGCTCCATTTGTTTCACAACATGTAGAGGGGCCCAAATGAAAGCCTAAGGAAACAAAAAGTTATGAATTCTTCGTGCTGATTTTTCTTTTCATTCCTAGTCATTTTGGTTGTTTTTGGACACACCACATTAACGCATGACATAACCATAAAAAACCATTAATTACGAAAAATAAAACTTATCTATCTGTTTGATTGGACAAATAAAGAGTTAAACCATGCACTTTCCAATTATATCAATTTAGAAACCACATCAAGAGGTCCTTGTGCCTAAACCCTCGTTCCTCATGTTCCTTTGCAAGTGTTACCTTAAAGTGTGTCAGGAGATGTAGCTCTACAAATTTGGTAAGTAATTGAAAAATATAATGCTGCAAGCATATCCTGCCTATTTCATGGTGAGGAATTACCTCTACTCCTCCTGGCACAAACACTTGATTTCCTCATTTTGCCAAAACATAAATTTATTTTCAATAAGTATACAATCTTTTGTCAGTTGGATATTTCTGATACCATTTCATGAATCTGTTTTTCTGTGGCAACAAACACAACCTAAATAGCAAAATGAATGCCAATGAATAATGTAAAATCATAGTACAGCATAGTAGCCTGATACATGAAGATCCAGGGATGATATCTAAAAAATTAGGCCAGTAAATGGACAAGTTTCACTGATACATCAGATATTAAAATAAGTGGTATCAGGGACAGCAATGAAGGTGAATAATATAACAAAAAGAACACAAAACTGAGAAATGGCACCTTAGTCAATGGGCCAAGGATGATAATGATAGCCCCGGAAAAATGATTTAGCAAAGATGAATGACATGATTCCACATCACAATGAATGAGAGAGTTCAGAGTGTTTCGTCATATGGGAAACCAAATATTTCATTTGTTTTTTATATAGCACTTGTTACAAGACAATGCTATTGTTTCTCATAACATGCGCTTATCATTTAGATTTCAAGAATGCGATGATTAAGAAAGCCCATATTTTGGAAAGTTAGAACCAATAGCTACCATAGGCAGTCTTGGATATTTCTTCACATGATGCAAGGCTGAAACATGGTGAGCAACAGTTTCTCAAGGCACTGAGAGTCAAAGCACCTTTCAATGATGTGGTACAAAAATGTAACTTTTAAAAATGAGTAATTTTTCACTTCCCAATACATAAATAAAACCAACCCTTTCCTTGTTTGGGGGTGAAAAGCAGCAGCCTTCAATCATCAATTATCACTCTCCATAAAATGAAAAATTCACAATCTACATTGAAAACGTTAAACTAAAACTTGGCCTAAAAGCATAAGCTATTAGGGAATTGACCATCAAAAGATATTGACCTGCACTTAACAGAAAATACACAAACAATATTTTGCAGGCAGTAGGGCTGCCTTATGTATCCACTCTCTCAAGCTTCACATGATCTTCCTAAATAGTCAATATTTCACTGTCATTTTAGTATCCCAATGAGTAATATAACAGATTCTTTTCTCTTGAAAATGGTAATTAATTATTATAATATTTTCTATTATACAAGAATTTGAAATTTTTTATACTAAGCATCTGAAAACTTTCCAGATTGACAACTGATTACAATGCTGCAACAATTTCATTTAGTGTGGGTTAGGATTAGAATGAACAGGGCATAGAAAATAATAATAATAATGCAGTCACTGAAGTGGAAATGATTACAAGTTCTTACCTCAGGTGCCCGGAAGCCCTTGGTTCCAACGCAAGGGCCCTCTCTCTTTTGCTTTCCATCTCCTGGGAATAAATTAAATGTGATTGATCCTAGAAGAAAAGATAGATTTATCAACCCAAATCATCCAAGTTATTTAGGCAGTATACCTTTGTTCTTTAATAATCCAGCACCAGCAACAGCGATTCCCGCTGCATGGAGAGGCATTGGAGAAATATAAACAAATTTCTTGTCCACTTTTTCCTCTTCTCCAGGAGGGGCAGCAACCCTTTTTCTCTTAGAAGCTGGACCTCTTGATGATTCATGATTTGGATTCTGCATTGCTTCCTGTGCCAGGCTGATCAGCTCCTTCCTTCCTTGGCATGGCAGGGGTTCCCTTAGCTTTTCTGACAAAGAAGTCCTAGCACTTGTATTATCCTTTGCTGAGGTTATCCCTGAGCCATCTGCACCTTGGCTTTTGATTATATTCTGGCTGCCCATGTCAATATAGGCCTTCATTTGGCCTACCGGCTTCTTTTTCATGTTCTTAGGTTCTAGAGTTAACTTGGAGCCTTTCATTGGGTACCAATTGTCTGTCTCCAAAGATTTAGTACTCTGAATCTTCCTACTTTTGGTAGGAGGTACAGAATTAGGGTGAGTTACTGTCACCTGATTGAAGCTTAAGCTGTGTGCCTCCTTTGGTTTGCCTATAAAATATACAAAGTAGTTTATTAATTCACTCTTTTTAGTCAAATGAAAGTAAAACCACAAAAAAAGAAAAAAAAAGAAAAAAAAAGAAAAATGATAAATGATAAAGCAAATCACAATGATTAGCACATACAACTCGTAGTAAGGAAACAAGAAAAACTATGATACTCAACCTTGAAACTAACAAGGGGCTAAAAGATAAGGCACAAGATGTTCATAATAGCAAAGGAAAGGGGTTTAAGAAGATGCTTAAGCAGGCAAACTTGTTCTTATTCATAAAATTTAATTTCATGAACCATTTATGTTAGACATTGGAATTTGGATCAAATAATGTTTTAATGAATTAATAAGATGATGACATGGAAGTCAATTTCTGCACTCATGGAGAAGTTATTAGGAGTCAGTTTGTTAATGTGTGTGTTAAAAAAGAAACTGATAGAAGTGCAGTAGAGTTTTTTGATTCAGAGTTTCCAATTACAGTTAGAGAAATGGGTGTTTTTTAAATCTCTAGGAAACACTGGAGGACAAAAACTTTATACAATTCTAGTTTAATAATGGAATAAGTGATGTAGTCCTGCCAGTGGATGTAGGGGATTTCCTGAGCCATGTAAATTATTTGCGTCTCATATGTGCTTGTTTTGTTGTTTCAAGCAATTCTCATTCTTTCTCAATATACTTGCTAATATTTTCTGTGTTATTACTACTTTGTTCATTACAAAGTAATAGGCAGAACAGCAAATTCTTAAAGTGAATGCAATATTGCTCTCTATATTGGATTGTGCCAAAAACACAATTTAAGTACAGACTTGGATTGGAATGGAAGCTTACTTATGGTCCCATACTTTTGGCAAAGATCCTGCAAAAACGGCAATGAATGCATCAAATCATAGTACGTAAAAAAATATTATGAAGGAAAACTCAAAAGAAATGCAATTTACTGATAGAAGTGTCACTAACCATGGCGAGATTGAAATCAATTAGATAACCCTTATTGACCTTGCGAGAAAACAGGAAGTTGCCAGGTTTAACATCTCTATGAACAATCCCCTGCAAATCCAAGATAATAATAAATATGATGACTATAAGGCCCATAATTTTGGAAGGAGAATACTAATCCACATAGAACATATAAACCCCTTTGTGTGGTTACCTTCCTATGTAGACTTGCCAGTGCTCTGAACATGCAATAGGCATACCACTGGAGCTGAAAAATATCTATTTCCCTCTTCAACACCTAAGAGTAGAAGCAAAAATGATATCTAAAATAAGAAACAAAAAGAAAAAGGGGGAAAAGGAGATTTAAACAAAAAATAATAAAATGCCCAATTATTACCTCAGGCCGGTCATGATCAATATGCTCCAGAACACAGTAGTCCTGATTTCCAATCTTGAAGGATCCTTCATATTTTATTATGAAGTTCTTACCCCTGAATTAGAATTTTGTCACAGATTAAACATTACAACTAAAACATAAGAAGACTTTCAAAAGCAATGAACTTCCATACTATCCTCACCCAAATCGCTCCAGCATTCTCAGCTCATTGTTTACATGGTGTCTATGAGCATTTTCATGTGGACCTGCAGAGTCATACATGTATATGTACATCAAGCAAACATTAGACACATGATAATGTGTTAACATGCGTCCAGAATGAAAACATGGTAACAATTTGTGAAGCCATCTAAATGGTAATTGCTGCCATAAAAGATGAAATATGAGTGAAAACACCAGAAGCTCCAAGAGATGTTAAAATGATACAATAACAATGTGTTTTCCACATCCCATTTAAGTCTATACATATCCAAACTACTAAATCTAACCTCCACAACAATGGAACCAGTCACTAGTTGGGTTGGTTCAATTTAATCTTCCCATCAATTCAGTGTAAACAATGTTTTACTCAATGAAGGTTTTACGAATCATGCACTCAAATGCATAATTACTAAAATTTTGTGAGCAAAAATTTGAATCTAATGAATCAAATATCAATTGAAATTCACCTGAGTCACAAGTCCAAATTCTTTTTGAGAAAATCTATCCCTTTAATGTGAATCTTACAACATTTGGAATTTTAAATTGAACCACATCTACAATTTGGGTAGAAAGTAAGTAACAAGGAAAGAAACTCCTGAAATAACTACTTTTGATTTACAGGCTCAAACTAAATTATCTAAATCCCCTCTTGGAACATCAATTAATGCATCTTGCTCAAAAACAAACAAACCAACTGTCATTCTTGTGATTCCTGCTCTAATACTCCATATGGAAATCCCACAACAGCCAAACCTTTCATAGGATTTCAAGTTTTGATTTCTTTTTGAATGAAAACTAAGCATAAGGATGCATATATAACATCTTTTTGTAACACTGAATAAAAGCACATTCAGAAAGGCATGAATAATTGCATTTCCTAGATAGTGACAACTCAGTTTACACTGTTAAAGAGTGAAGCTCTCATTAGATTGCTGATAAAACCAGTCTTCCTAGGATTCACAATTTCCAGTCTTCCTATTTTGGAACTGTTAAAGGGTGCAGCTCTCAGTAGATTGCTGATAACACCAGTCTTCCTAGGATTCACAATTTCCAGTCTTCCTATTTTGGTACTGAATTATGTTCATAGATCCAGGAGCCAGATTATTACTACAACACATTACTAACTTGCTTAAACTCAGATTCAGCGATTAGGGCAGGCAGCAGCACAACACATAAAACTATTATTTCCCGTACATTTTATGGCAAATGTCATTCCATCGGTCTTTCTCCTTGCCTTGTAAACTGTGCCATAACCACCTGCATATTTTGGTAGAAAGGAACATGATCAATAACCTGGGCCATGATGGATGACTTCATGATGAAGTTGCTGGAAATTATGTAATAAAAAGTTCAGTACCTGAACCTTCTTCCTCCTCTACAATGAAAGCATCAAATTTTGGCAGAATTTTTGGCTCAAATTGATTCTGCAAAGCACGTATTAACAACCCTCAGTAAATAAACCAGAAGTTTATCAGCAATAAACAACTTAATATGCAAATGAAGCAAAAACCCGACAAGAAAGAAACAAATTATTAACCAACAGGTACGACATATGATGCACGGGCATAGCAGTGAAGAATGTTACCTTGGAAGAAATAGAAAAGGAATTCTCCCCCTTTTCTTTGATACATACGGGATTGTTTTGCTTTAACTTCCGTTTCTTATGATTGGTTTTAGATTGCTGCTTCTCTTCTGAAATCTCAACAGCCCTACTATACTTTGATGACTTGCTGAGAGCTGGCAATCTTGGAGTCAATGCATCCCTGTGAACCATCTTCATGTTGGCAGAGGACTTAGTTAGCTGTTTCTGAGAAATGGAAGGCTCAGCTGCTGGAAGCAGAGCCTGGCTCTTCTCATGTATGGTTGTTGGCTCTCTGTCCAACACTGGTGTCACATCATTATTGTTCATCATGTTCATGCTTCTGAAGACATTTCTAAGCATTGTATCCATTGGAGCAGTACTAAATGACAGGAAAAGATGATTCATTTCTTCCTCAGTGTGTCCAGGATCCTTTGAAGATTTCCCCCCCTTTCCTTCATCGATTTTTACATTTTCAACCATTTCGAGATTTGTAACTGCACTCGCTTGATTCACATTTTTGGCTGGTGAAGTACTTGTATTTTTTTCTGAACAATGTGCGTCATTGAAGTTTATCTCACCCGTTGGAGCTTCATTCCACACAACTGGATTTTCCATTATACAAGTTAGAGGGGCTGGTTTTGGATCATGCTCACACACAGCAATTCCTTTTACTACTATTGGATGTGGTGTATCTGAAGAAGTGTTAATGTTGATAAATCTAGGAAGACATTCTGGTGTATATACATATCTTTGCATCTTATCATTCACAAATTTATTTGTCATTTTTTTAGCCTTTCCTTGTTCGATGTTCTCGAGTCCATAACCGGATGATTCAGCTTCAGAATTTGCAGGGGCCATGAGTTTACATGAAATCCTAAATTTAGATGTCATGTCTGACATGTCCCCTAGTGGCATACTCATGCTTGTGCTTCTGTCATTGGCTTCACAAACATGTACCTGCATGACTGACTGATATATTCAACAAACTAACAGAAACCCCAATTGGCTACGTTGCATGTTAAATTATACAGAATAAGAATGCTGATCAGGACCAGAATCAGTGAGGTCGTTAGTTAAAAGGAAATTTTAAAGAAAAAAAGATGGAAAAGATGATTAGACAATACCACGCCGTATATTTGTCACAGCTTGCCTATGAATAACCATTGCACTGGTGGAATTCTCAAGAAATTTTAAATACCTATACAAGAGAAGCATAAGAACTGGGCTAAAAGTATAGGTAATACTCGGATCCTTCAATTTCACCTAACGTACCTATATCAACATGACATGACATGCGTGTGGGTGTGAGATCCTTGTGGGACACTCCTATTTTACTTTGGGTATGGCTATTTGATTTTTTTCACTGATATCATTTTATTCTTTCAACTTTGTTAGTAATAATTACATTAGAGAAAAAGAAGAGCTACCTCAAAAGTGAATTTTTGTAAGAATATTTCGATTATGTTTGGGTCCTAAAAAGTACTAAGGAAAGAAAAATAATGTTAAAGAAAATGATTTTCTAGTGTTTGATTGTATTATAGAAAATATCAAAGAAAATCAAATATAATTAAAATTAATTCAAAATTTACGCATTTTTAAATTATTTAACTTTCATATAAATGGATTAAAATAAGTGAAATGAATTTAAAATAGAATATATAAGTAATTTGACTTTAAATTTATTTTTATTTTCCTTTACTTATTTTTTTTACTTCTAGTTTTCCTCTCCGTTTTTCCTCACATTTTATGGGAATCAAACATAACCTCAGGGATACGAGGAAAAAAAGGATTAGAGGAAAAAAATAGGAGCTTCTAAAAAGGATATCTTAACTTCCAATTTATTGTAATTGATTTTTTTTTTTTCTTAGACAATCGATTTTTCTAAAAGCTTAAACTTGTAGGATTTAGACCTACAATGTATATCATGGAATTTAACACCTTCTTTGACATGCTACCCCCATGTAGAGAGATGCACAGGTCCGTAGGCAAAATTAGGGTAATAAATATTATGTGGTGAGGCTCCAATAGATGACCTACCACCAAACAAGGATCCAATGCCAAGTTAGACAACCAATTTCATAAATTTTAACTCATTAATCTGATACATATAACCAACTATAATTTTCCTCTCAATTCAAGAATCTCAGTCCTGGATGACACGGAATTATTGCAATGCAAACAAGAGCAATTTAATAAGGCATCAAGTTGCAACATTAGTGGAAGAAATTAAATAACTACAAGCCAAATTATACCTCGGTACAAGCATCATGGATTCTGCTCTGTGACGGCAAAGCCATTACGTCTTCCTCGCATTCTGCAGAATTTCACCATAATTATTACTGAACCAAAATCAATATTCCAACTAAATTAAAAATAAAAATAAAAATAATCACTCATTTTACCCTTTGCAGATGACAAGAATAATCTTCTCTTTGAAAACGGAACTAGATCAGAATGCACTGTAAATTCCTTTCGTTTCCAAAAATACTTTCTCACATCACCATTCGAAAATCGTTTGGGCATAAAAGTATGAACAGAATTCGAAGTGAGTGCAAATTGTAGAGCCACCAGGGAAGGCGTAACGAAGAGATCAGTGGTTAAAAAGAGAGGGGAGTGAGGGATGGAACAGAGTAACTGGACGAGTTGAGGCGAGGCCGGGAACGACGTGCACCGAGCGGCGAGCTCTGGAGGGCGAGCCGGGCGGCCGATTGTGAGGAGAAGAGATAAGAGGTGCCAGGCCTTCTGCGACTGAGTTGAGGTTCGGATGCTGAGTTGTGAGTCTGTCAGGTTAGTGATCATGGCGAGAATGAGGAGAAGTTGGGTTCAGAACTTCAGATCTGGGGTAGGAAGAGAGATTAGGGTTTGAGAGTAGATGTTAGAAATGGAGGCGGGAATTTTTTTTCATGGGGATTTCGAACTGGCACGTGTGGATTTCCCGCCATTTTTAATTTTCTTTTTGGATATTATACATCTATGTATTAAAAATAAAAAATATATTTATAATTAAAAATAAATTTAAAAATAAATATTTTTTAATAAATATATGAATATTAATAATATAATAAAATAATAAATTATATTTTTACTAAAAATACATCATGTTATTATCATCACAATAGTCTATATTTTCTTATTTTTAACTATTTGGTGATGAAATTAGAACCTCTTTTAAGAATGTTTGATTCACATAAATAAATAGTATATTTCATTCATTTTTCATATTTGGATAATTCAAATGTTTCATATATAAGTGAAATTCCGATTATTTTATATAAGATGTATTTTTTATTGGTTTCATGAAACTTATTTAAATAAAAACTTTTTCAAAAAATAAAAACAAAAAACTTGTTAATATAAGTTGTTTTTAAAAATAATATTTTATTTTGATTTTGTAGAAAAATTATAAATTGAATTTATACAATATACTTTCAAGTCTTATTAAAAATAAAAATAATTTTGTAATCACAAATAAATAGTTTTAATAAAATATGAATAATACTATTCTAATAAAATCATGAATTATATTTTTATTAATATTATAAAAATATGGATATTAAGATCTTCATAAAAGTATAATTAATTCATTTTATTAAAAAATAACCAATAATTTAAAATTAATAATTTCAAATACTATTTTATTTTAAATGAATTTAAAATCAAATAAAGTTTTATTTTTTAAGGTACAAATGAGCCAAGTCTTTCATCACACACACACATATATATTTAGTACTCAATTACAGATATTGTATTCTAAATTTTTTTATTTAATTTTTAATTAATTAATCAAAATTTTAAATTTTAAATTATTTAAAAAAATTATAATATTCATTAAAAAATTTAAAATATTAATTATATCTAATTTATTTTAGAATCTATTCCATTAACAATAAAATTTATAAAATATAATTGTGTAAGGGAGAAATAATAAAAGATCAACTTATAATGTATTGTTTTTGTCCATCTTTTTTGCCATATATATATATATATAATTATTAGACTCATTAATAAATTCAATATAAATTTTTGTTTAATTTAAAATTCATTTCTTTAATGAAAAATAGAAAAAAAAATATGTATCTATACAAAATCAAAATAATAATAATTCTAAATTAATTTTGTCTATGAATAAGTTTTAAATTATTTTTAAAAATTAAATGATTTTACTATTATTATAATTTTAAATTAGGCAAACACAAACATGATTTGGCTTGGATTACACTTATTTGGAAATTACTCATCTTTTTTAGTCAATTTAATTTGAATTTTACAATAACGGTATAATAGTTTAAAATAATAATAATAATAATTATAAACTACAATAGTAGTAGAGAAAATATTTCAAAATTTATTGTAATTTTTGCCAACTAAGAAATGATTATTTGATTTGAAGTAAATCTAGTCTCTTGTAGAGATATTTCTAAAAAATTATTAAAAAAATAAATCCAAACAAAAATAGTACGAGATGATTTCTTTTTTAGTGTGTGTGTGTTTTTTTTAATTATAAGCAAAAAAAGTATTTTAAAAAGACGATTTCTAAAAATTCTTCAATTTTTTTTTTTTAAATTACTAAGCTAAAGTAGTTTGAAAGTATGATTATTATTATTATTAAAAAAATTATAGGTAATAGGCAAAAAATGTTTCTCGATGAGACATTTTTTTTTTAATCCAAGCAAAATTGTATTATTAGTTTAAAATATAATTAAAATTGGATCACAATTATTTTCAAGGAAATTATTTTTTTGGAAGAAACGATTTTATGGACCTAGCATTGTACTATTAGTTTAAAATATAATTAAATTTGGATCGCAATTTAGAGGTATGACAAGATATTGTCCTTAAAGTAGGTTTGCCCTTCTCAAAGATGAACTCGATGTTGATGGGTAATCGGCGTCCTACCTCTAGGATACAACATTCAAGACCTTACCTTAGGTGCACTCCCATGGTGAGGTGTATAGTACAACTTGTTTGAAATTTGCTTTAGATAAATGAATGTAGATTAATTGGAATAGTAAATATATGATTGCAGTGGAATGATTTTCGTGAATGGTAGTAGCAAATCAACCTAGGTATGGAGTGGATGCAGCAACAATCATGACATAACAATAGAAAATGATGCAACAAAAATAATGGATGCAACACCAATGTTGCAACAATGATGCACGAAGTCCTTTGGCCTATGGTTGTTGTAAGTAACTAAAGGTGTTGTAGTATAGGAGTAGCAACAAGATGCAAAAAGAAGCGAAGCAGAGTGCAAGAACATATGTAGTAGAAAGTTTGGCTACAATAGTAGAAGAGAGCACCAGGCTACAGGGAAAACTGAGTGTAGGGGAAAACCAGAGAGAACACTTCATTAGGAGAGAGAGTACAAAAGAGAGGAATGGTATCAAAACTCTTATGGGGCTGCCTTTTTTAGCTAGGCAGAGGAGTCTAATAGAATCTAACGGGAGTCTCTAAGAACTGTTGCAAAACCATAACTATTTTAAAATAATAATAATAATAATAAACCACATTGGCTCATGAGCCAAGGTGTCGTCCTTTATCCTTGAAGCAACAGTAGTTAACAAAAGGTTTGACATGTTCTTTCACATCTTCTTTAACCCTTTCTCTGAAGAAAGAAGTGGGAAAAAAAAAAAAAAAATCAAACAACAATTTTCACCCTCCCCCATTTAGTTGTTGAGAAACAAAGAAAACAGGACCAAACAAGTTTTCTTTTTCTTGAACCCCACAATTTGAGACCATGCAGCTGTATTCAAACATTTGGTTTCCCCGATTCCCTACGCTTTCTTACCAACCAAACACGACCTAGGCCTTGTAACTTATTGATTGTTATTCATGGTGAGATACCGTACAAAATGATGGATTTCTTCCAACTTGAGAGATGGGTGAATAAAGCAATATACCAAGAAACCAAGAAATGAATGCATTCAGTATCAGAAAGATTACGAAGAAAGAAAAGAAAAGAAAAATCAAGAAAGAACTGAAGATTCTTCTTATTGGCATAACCCTTACGATTGCATGGGCCTGAAGAAGTTGAAGTTGGAAATTGCGATACTCCAAGTTGTCTTTAATGGTCATGCATTCAGCCGCTACCACCATGAAGTGTTGGGGGGGATTCGATGCAAATGATGGAAATTCATTTTCTCTCTCTCTCTCACTAGTTATCTTGAGTTTGGCTTCTCTATACTTGTGAGTCTTCTGTTGAAGAAGTGAAAAAGATTGCAAGAACCTATGTAGTAGAAAGTTTGGTTACAACAATAGAAGAGAGCACCAGGATACAAGGAAAACTGAGTATAGGGGAAAACCAGAGAGAATACTTCATTAGGAGAGAGAGTACAAAAGAGAGGAATGGTATCAAAACTCTTATGGGGCTGCCTTTTATAGCTAGGCAGAGGAGTCTAATAGAATCTAACGGGAGTCTCTAAGAATTGTTGCACAACCATAACTATTTTAAAATAATAATAATAATAAACCACATTGGCTCATGAGCCAAGGTGTCGTCCTTCATCCTTGAAGCAACAGTAGTTAACAAAAGGTTTGACATGTTCTTTCACATCTTCTAGAATCCTTTCTCTGAAGAAAGAAGTGGGAAAAAAAAAAGAGAAAAGAATCAAACAACAATTTTCACCCTCCCCCATTTGGTTGTTGAGAAACAAAGAAAACAGAACCAAACAAGTTTTCTTTTTCTTGAACCCCACAATTTGAGACCATGCAGTTGTATTCAAACATTTGGTTCCCCCGATTCCCTACACTTTCTTGTCAACCAAACACGACCCTAGCCTTGTAACTTATTGATTGTTATTCATGGTGAGATATCGTACAAAAGGATGGATTTTCTCCCAACTTGAGAGATGGGTGAATAAAGCAGTATACCAAGAAACCAAGAAATGAATGCATTTAGTATAAAAAAGATTACGAAGAAAAAAAAAGAAAAGAAAAATCAAGAAATAACTGAAGATTCTTCTTATTGGCGTAACCCTTACGATTGCATGGGCCTGAAGAGGTTGAAGTTGGAAATTGCGATACTCCAAGTTGTCTTTAATGGCCATGCATTCAGCCGCTACCACCATGAAGTGTTGGGGGGATTCGATGCAAAGGATGGAAATTCATTCTCTTTCTCTCTCTCACTAGTTATCCTGAGTTTGGTTTCTCTGTACTTGTGAGTCTTCTGTTAATCCTAAGGAATGTTGGGTTGAGTCTACTGCTCCTCGAATCCAAAACCTCATTTTGTTCACACCATTTCTCAAACAATAAATGGTCTTCATAAAACAGATAACCTTTTGTTTTGACATTTACCTTAAGAATTGGATTCAATATAAATGAAATCTTAAGTCTAAATGACAAATTGAAAGAATCCAAGTGAATTTCAGGCCTGTCTGTGTACAACATCCTCAAAACCCATTTGTCTTTGGTTCCTTTCACCTTTACTTTATACAAATTGTACTCAAGTCACTCAAAAAAAAAAGTGGTGTACCAGGGATAAAAACCCAACCACTACATGTTCAAGTTGTTGTCAGTATCATGGATATTTTTCTGCAAGAAAAAATAAATAATAAATAAAGATTAAACTATGCTTATCTAGAATTAAATGAATCACGAGATAGTTTTACATAAACACCTTATCTATATGCATACAAACATTTCTCGAATATTTCAAGAACGATAGTGCATGAGACTGGTACTTTCTATGTTTCCCAATAGAGCCCGATGTGCGGTGTCTGAAAACTTTTAGTAGGGAATGGTTACCCTGGGAATAAAGGTTTTTAACCCAGTCTGGTCTAATATATTTATTGCCAAAACTACTTTTGGAATGCTTATGGGTTTTTCTTAATAGGCTGTCAACATGTGACTGGTTTGTGCTTCCACTACCACTAGTACGGTTATAAATAACACTTGTATTTGCGAGAATTCTAAAGCAGACTCGCTATACAGGGCACATAAAGATAGGGTGCTTCAACACTTTCCGCAGCCGAGTCCTTTTTAAAACAGATCAACATTAGGTTCCAAGACAACATAAATTTCCAAATTGAAAATTTTTAATCATATTACCTTCCTTCAATAGTCGAATCCTCAAGCAAGCTTACCAGACCCTAGAGATCCTCTCTTTCATTTTTTTTGAGATGAAACTTCAGTAGGATTTCCTCCCGAATCATTTGTGCTGCATCTAAGCAGTCTGTATTTGTACTACTTTTGGTCTTAACCATGCTATGGACTTTACCATGGTCATTCATGAGCTTATGTGTCAAAGGAACATTATTCTAGATCTTGGTTAGTTTGGATTGTGTCAAAGGAAAATTGGTGGTCACTTATGCCAGATTAATTTTGGTGTGCAAATTTGCACAAATTGGAGTCAGCAACATATCACTGTATGATAAACTCTTTATTGTTCTCCAAGTACCTAGTTTCAATTGATTTTTTTTTATATTTCTTTTAAAATTATCATTTGGATTGTAGAGATGAAATCTTTTCCATCCAACGACTCAAATAAAATGGAGGCAGTGTAGAATTTTCCAACTTCAATAAGATTTCCTCCCGAATCATTTTGGCTACATCAAAGCAGTCTGCATTTGTACTATTGTTGGTTTCAACCATACTATGGATTTTACCGTGCTCATTCCCAACCACACAAATAGCCTTAAGTGAAAAATTCCCATGAGCTTTGCCCGCCACGCACAGGTCAAACAAGCCTTGGAAAACATCACTGCATGGGTATTACATCAAATTTAAATAAATTTTTAAATAGAAAGAAAAAAATAAAAAATAAAATCATATATTACCTAACAATCCTGAAAAATGTTGGGTTGAGTCTACCGCTCCTCAAATCCAAAACCTCATTTTGTTCACACCATTTCTCAAACAAGAAATGGTCTTCATAAAACAAATAACCTTTTGTTTTGCCATTTACCTTAAGAATTGGATTCAATATAAATGAACTCTTAAGTCCAAAGAACAAATTGAAAGAATCCAAGTGAATTCAAGGCCTATCTGTGTACAGCATCCTCAAAACCCATTTGTCTTTGGTTCCTTTCACCTTTACTCTATACAAATTGTGCTCAAGTCACTCGATTGGTTTCTAAAAAAAAAAAAAAGTGTCTTCTATGTATGCCATGTAAAAAAACCTTCATATTATGATTGTCTTGATTCAAGTGTGATATTAAAAAACTTTCTACTGGATTGCCGAAAACCAATAATAATGTTATCCAAACCTATCGTAGCAAATGAAAATAAAGTTGCAACCCCTAATTCTATCATGAAATTCGAGGCTTGTACATAAGATCACAGAGACAATAGAGAAACTAAAAAGTATTCAAAAACTAATAGCCCAAGTTTACTATTACCTCATTATAATTATCAGTAACATTATTCCATATCTTTGTTAGCTTGGATTGTGTCAAAGGAAAACTTGGTGGTCACTTATGCCGAATTAATTTTGGTGTGCAAATTTGCACAAACTGGAGTCGGCAACATATCACTGTAAGATAAACTCTTGGTTGTTCTCCAGGTACCCGATTTCATCCGGGAATTTTTTTTTTTTAATTTATCATTTGGATGGCTGAGATAAATTTTTTCCATCCAACGACTCAAATAAAATGGAGGCATCATACCTCAGAGGCAGTTTAGAATTATCCAACTTCAATAGTATTTCATCCCGAATCATTTGTGTAGCATCAAAGCAGTTTGCATATGTACTATTGTTGGTTTCAACCATGCTATGGACTTAACTGTGCTCATTCCCAACCACACAAATAGCCTAAAGTGAAAAATTCCCATGAGCTTTGCCCGCCATGGACAGGTCAAACAGGCCTTGGAAAGCATCACTACATGGGTATTACATCAAATTTGAATAAATTTTTTTAAAAAAAGAAAAATAAAATAAAATCATATATCACCTAACAACCTAAGGAATGTTGGGTTGAGTCTACCGCTCCTCGAATCCAAAACCTCATTTTGTTCACACCATTTCTCAAACAATAAATGGTCTTCATAAAACAGATAACCTTTTGTTTTGACCTTTACCTTAAGAATTGGATTCAAAATAAATGAAATCTTAAGTCCAAATGACAAATTGAAAGAATCCAAGTGAATTTCAAGCCTGTCTGTGTACAACATCCTCAAAACCCATTTGTCTTTGGTTCCTTTCACCTTTACTTTATACAAATTGTACTCAAGTCACTCGATTGGATTCCAAAAAAAAAAAAGTGTCTTTTGTGTATGACTTAAAAAAACCTATAAATTATGATTGTCTTGATTCAGGTGTGAAATTCAAAACCTTTCTATTGGATTGCCGAAAAATAATAATAATGTTATCCAAACCTATGGTAGTGAAGGAAAATAAATTTACAGTTCCTAATTCTATCATAGAAGTCAGGCATGTACATAAAATCACACAGACAATAGTGTAACTCAAAAAGTATTCAAATACTAATATCCCAAGTTTACTATTACCTCATTATAATTATCAATAACATTATTCTAGATCTTGGTTAGTTTGGATTGTGTCAAAGGAAAATTGGTGGTCACTTATGCTAGATTAATTTTGGTGTGCAAATTTGCACAAATTGGAGTCAACAACATATCACTATATGATAAACTCTTTGTTGTTCTCCAAGTACTCGGTTTCAACCAGAATTTTTTTTTATTTTTTTTTAAATTATCATTTGGATTGCAGAGATGAAATCTTTTCCATCCAACGGTTCAAATAAAATGGAGGCAGTGTAGAATTTTCCAACTTCAATGGGATTTCCTCCCGAATCATTTGTGCTACATCAAAGCAGTATGCATTTGCACTACTGTTGGTTTCAACCATGCTATGAACTTTACCGTGCTCATTCCCAACCACACAATAGCCTTAAGTAAAAAATTCCCATAAGCTTTGCCCACCACACACAAGTCAAACAGGCCTTGGAAAGCATCACTACATGGGTATTACATCAAATTTAAATAAATTTTTAAAAAGAAAGAAAAAAAATCATATATTACCTAACAATCCTGAGGAATGTTGGGTTGAGCCTACCACTCCTCGAATCCAAAACCTCATTTTGTTCACACCATTTCTCAAATAAGAAATGGTCTTCATAAAACAGGTAACCTTTTGTTTTGACCTTTACCTTAAGAATTGGATTCAATATAAATGAACTCTTAAATCCAAATGACAAATTGAAAGAGTCCAAGTGAATTCCAGGCCTGTCTGTGTACAGCATCCTCAAAACCCATTTGTCTTTGGTTCCTTTCACCTTTACTCAGTACAAATTGTGCTCTAGTCACTCAATTGGTTTCCAAAAAAAAAAGTGTCTTCTGTGTATGCCATGTAAAAAAACCTGCATATTATGATTGTCTTATTGAGGTGTGATATTCAATAATTTTCTATTGGATTGCCGAAAAATAATAATAATGTTATCCAAACGTATGGTAGTAAAGGAAAATAACGTTACAACCCCTAATTCTATCACACAGACAATAGGGCAACTCAAAAAGTATTCACAAACTAATAGCCCAAGTTTACTATTACCTCATTATAATTATCAGTAACATTATTCCAGATCTTGGTTAGCTTGGATTGTGTTAAAGGAAAATTGGTGGTCACTTATGTCAAATTAATTTTGGTGGGCAAATTTGCACAAATTGGTGTCAACAACATATCATTGTATGATAAACTCTTGGTAACATACAAAAATAATTTGACATTATGAAAATATAATAATTGGTAAATTGATTTTACCATTTCTTCATAGAGATGCCATTTTAAAGTTGGAAAGTGACATTAAAATGTAAAAATATGGTCTTCCTTTCTACAGAGAAAAAAAGGGGTTGCTGAAAATGACCTGAAACAAATGTATATATCATGAATGTGATTCTGGATGGAAAACCAGGAAAAGCTTTTCTAGTTTTCTTTCATTTTTTTTTTCACTTTTTTAGCTAAATATGAAAAAATGGTTTTACAAAAGCTAAATTAGGTAGTAAATTTGTCTTCAACTCCTCAAAGTAAGTTTAACTTAAACATGTTGAGCTTCTAATCTCCTATGCTAGTTAACATGCATGATGAGATCAATATAAAACAACTAAAGCTACAAAACAAGAATGGCTTAAGCAACACCATCCTCAATAAGATCCCAACTAATTGAAAAAACTACAAAGAGTTGAAGGAACATCATTTATAAACAACTTCGTTTTGGACTAAAGAAGACAAACAAAAGAACTTATTAGATTTTGGGTTGACAACTCATCCCCATTAAAGGTAATTCTATTCTTTGCCTTCCAAATTCTCCAAAATAAGCTTAAGGGACCCATTCTCTAAGCCCTCCAAAGCATTTTTTTTCCCCATGAACGAACCATGTCAACCTATGAGTGTCTCTCTTAATTCTCCTTAGGGTCTTCATCATCGTTAAACAACTTTTAATTGCTTGTTTCTCTTTTAAGGTAGTATATGTCGTTTTGCGATGGGTAAGTTGTTTTAAGGATGATTAAAGGGCTTACAACAAGGATTCGAGGGGTAAGAGTGGGAATTATTGATTCAAATACCCTCTTAGCTCAAGGGTTCGTAACGTGTTTTCTAGGCCTTGAATAAGGGCTTCTGCGGAGTTATGACTTTTCAAAAAGTAGAAAGACATTTTCCTTATACTTTCTTTCCATTGGGAAACCCATACCCAAAACAAAGAAATTCATATATGATTTTCAATAGTATAATGCAACAAAAATAGTGGTAAATTCATAGACATCCAATAACAAGAAAATGGGGATGAAAGAATTTGAAATTCGAAAAACAAATCCAAAATTATAAATAAAAAAATCAAATGTTGTGATATCATGTAAACCTGGGATGTTTTCTTGGTATTGTTTGGTCCACTTAAAGGTGGAGTTTGTAATGCACGCTTAGAATCGAAGCCTTGGGGTTATTTTTTTAAACAATGTTTTTTAAGGGCTTGGTACAGAGGAACAACGAAATTCATATATGATTTTCAACAGTATAATGCAACAAAAATAATGGAGAATTGAAAATAAATAAATAAATAAAAAGAAGCAGATAAATTCATAAAGACATCCAATAACAAGAAAATGGGGATGAAAGAATTTGAAATTCTTAAAAAAAAAAAAAAAAAAGTCAAATGTTGTGATATCAAGTAAACCCTAGATGCTTTATTGGTACTGTTTGATCCACTTGAAGGTGAAGTCTATAATGCACGCTTAGAACCAAAGCCTTGGGGTTATTTATTTAAACGGGGTTTTTAAGGGCTTAGTAGAGAGGAACAACGGAATTCATATATAATTTTCAATAGTATAATGCAACAAAAATAATGGGAATTGAAAAAAGAAAATAAACTTAAAAGAAGGCAAATAAATTCATAAAGACATCCAATAAAAAAGTAAATGAGGATGGAAGAATTTGAAATTCGAAAAAAAAAATCCAAAATTAAAAAAAAAAAAATCAAATGTTGTGATATCATGTAAACCTAGATGTTTTCTTGGTATTGTCTAGTCCACTTGAAGGTGGAGTTTGTAATGCACGCTTTGAACCGAAGTCTTGAGATACAGAGGAAAACGAAATTCATATATGATTTTTAAAAGTATAATGCAACAAAAATTGTGAGAATCGAAAAAATAATCAAAAGAAGGCAGATAAATTCATAAAGACATCCAATAACAAGAAAATGGGGATAAAAGAATTTGAAATTAAAAAAAAAAAATCCAAAATTTAAAAAATCAAATGTTATGATATTATGTAAACCTAGGATGCTTTCTTCATTTTGTCTAGTCCACTTGGAGGTGGAGTTTGTAATGCATGCTTAGAACCAAAGTCTTGGGGTTATTTGTTTAAATAGGGTTTTTAAGGACTTGATACAGAGGAACAACAAAATTCATATATGATACAATGCAACAAAAATAGTGGGAATCGAAAAAAAAAATCAAACGAAGGCAAATAAATTCATAAAGACATCCAATAACAAGAAAATGGGGATGAAAGAATTTGAAATTCGAAAAAAAAAAAATCCAAAATTAAAAAAAAAAAAAAAACAAATGTTGTGACATCATGTAAACCTAGGATGCTTTCTTGATACTGTTTGGTCCACTTGAAGATGGAGTTTGTAATGGATGCTTAGAACCAAAGCCTTGGGGTTATTTGTTTAAATGGGGTTTTTAAGGGCTTAGTACCGAGGAATAACAAAATTCATATATGATTTTCAACAAAAATAGTGGGAATCAAAAAAAGAAAAAAAAAATTCAAACGAAAGCAAATAAATTCATAAAGACATCCGATAACAAGAAAATGGGGATGAAAGAATTTGAAATTAGGAAAAAAAATTTTCAAAATAAAAAAAAAAATAAAATCAAATGTTGTGACATCATGTAAACTAGGGATGTTTTCTTGGTATTGTCCGGTCCACTTGAAGGTGGAGTCTATAATGCACACTTAGAACCAAAGCCTTGAGGTCATTTGTTTAAATGGGGTTTTTAAGGGCTTGATACAAAGGAACAACGAAATTCATATATGATTTTCAACAATATAATGCAACAAAAATAGTGGGAATCGAAAAAAAAAAAAATCAAACAAAGACAGATAAATTCATAAAGACATCCAATAAAAAGAAAATGGGGATGCAAGAATTTGAAATTCAAAAAAAAAAAATTCCAAAATTAAAAAAAATATCAAATTTTGTGATATCATGTAAAACTGGGATGTTATCTTGATACTGTCTGGTCCACTTGAAGGTGGAGTCTGTAATGCATGCTTGGAATCGAAGTCTTGAGGTTATTTGTTTAAATGGGGTTTTTAAGGGCTTGGTATAGAGGAACAACGAAATTCATGTATGATTTTCAACGGTATAATGCAACAAAAATAGTGGGAATCAAAAAAAGAAAAAAGAATCAAACAAAGGTAAATAAATTCATAAAGACATCCAATAACAAAAAAAATGGGGATGAAAGAATTTGAAATTAGAAAAAAAAAATTCCAAAATTAAAAAAAATCAAATGTTGTGACGTCATGTAAACTTGGGATGCTTTCTTGGTATTGTCATGTCCACTTGAAGGTGGAGTCTGTAATGTACGCTTGGAACCGAAGCCTTGGGTTTATTTGTTTAAACAGGGTTTTTAAGGATTGGTAGAAGAACAACGAAATTCATATATGATTTTTAATAGTATAATGCAACAAAAATAGTGGAATCGAAAGAAAAAAAAAAGAATTAAACATAAATTCATAAAGACATCCAATAACAAGAAAATGGGGATGAAAGAATTTGAAATTCGAAGAAAAAAATTCTAAAATTAAAAGAAAATCAAATGTTGTGATATCATGTAAACATGGGATGCTTTCTTGATACTATTTGGTCCACTTGAAGGTGGAGTCTGTAATGCACGATAAGAACCGAAGCCTTGAGGTTATTTGTTTAAATGGGGTTTTTAAGGGCTTGATATAGAGGAATAACGAAATTCATATATTTTCAACAGTATAATGCAACAAAAATAGTGGGAATCGAAAAAAGAAAAAAAAATCAAACGAAAGCAAATAATGGGGCAATTACAGTGGTAAAATCATGCTTGAAAGGGAGGGTGTAATGGGGCAATTACAGTGGTAAAATGAGATGCTCTATCAGAATACCATGTGGCAGATCGGATGGAATATCCTAGTCATTTTGGCGGATCATCGCCGGTGATTATGCTGCGTTGCTCGTGCCTCAGCCTGCTCTGCCAATGGAGGTGGCAGCAGCAACGATACCGGTGAAGTAGAAGAGGAGTAGACCGAGGAAGTATGGACCTTACGGGACGATGACAAAGTCTCTAATTTTTTCATGTTTGTATTTGGTTGTTGTTTGATGAAAGAATTTTGGGTTTTACACTCAAATGTTATTTTTAATTTTCAAAACAATATAAGACATGGTATTTCCTGTCATTTTAATTTTTCAAAATAATAAAAATCATTCCTAACATTAGTATCAAATACCGACTATCTTAATGTCGCTTTAAGAAAGAAAAATCAAGGGAAAACAAGCATATTTGCAAACCAACTGATCAAGACACGATTTTGCAATTATCAATATACAGAAAGAAACAAACGAATTGGCAAACTTTTCTATTCGACAGAACATTAGAAATTATACAATGAAATGGACAATCAAGATTTGTCTCCTGAAGCACTGGAGGTGTTGAACTACTCTGTAGAGGGTGACGACAATGAGAGATTTAAGAGGAAACCCACCATGATCCCAATAAGTGCCGCCAATAATGCAAATCTGAAGGAGAATCCTGAACTTTTCGGATATCTTCGTCTCTTAAGCAGCTCCTATGAGAAGGAATGGCGACAATTATGGTTAGCTTCGGTAGTAACATTCACAATCTAATAAACTATGCTTCCACATGAAAATTTGCTTATTAATCCAATATGTGAACTCTAGTCCTGTCTCATCATCAAAGATTATCAACCATAAAAGAGGAAAAAAAAAGGTTCTCTGAATCATCCAAAGGGGTTCTCCTTTTGGCACAAGTGATTTCATGGGTAGATATCAATGTTTTAAAAACCGGACCGGACCAACCGATCCGACCGGTCCAACCGTCGACCGGTCACCATTCCGGTCCAATCTGGTCATTTGGACCGGATGGGGATCGAACAGGGGTTGAACCGCTCGAACCGGCGGTTCAACCGATGAACCGGCCGGTTCCAAGGGAACCGGTAGATTCAAATAATTTTAATTTTTTTTTAAAAAAATTACAAAATAAAAACATTACCCTCTCATTGTAAGCATGAAAGGAAGGATTCCATGTTGGGCCTGTCTTATGACATAGCCCACATGCCCAATCCCATTACTGTAGGCTTTTTTTTTAGCCCACAAGACCATGCCAAGCCAATGCTGAGGATGGCTTTTATAGGAGTCATTTGACTCCTTGTTCTTCTCACCTTCCGATGTGGGATTGCTAAATACCAATGAAAAAAAACATAACAAAACTCCACCAAGAGGATTTGAACTTGGACCAATCTTTAACTATAGTGCACCTAAGACACCACTAGGCTACATGTGTTTTATTAACTAATATGCCAAACAAAACAATATATATTAAATTTTAATTTTTTTATAATATTAAATAAAAATAATATAATATTTTTAAAAATTATGAAATTAGTTTAAATTTTCATTTTTTTATATATTCACATTTAAATATTATACATATTTCATTTAATAAAATTTAAAATATTAATATGATTTAATTTGATAATATCAAAGATATAAAATAATATTATTGATGTTTAATTTATTCATATATATTTTAAAATTTTTATAATTATTTTTAATTTTAATAATATATAAATTATATATTTATGACGTCACCGGTTCGATAGCGGTTTGATAGCTATTTGACCACCGGTCCGACCAGTGAACCGTGAACCGGTAACTTTTCCGGTTCGATTACCGGTCCGGTTCTGAAAACATTGGTAAATATGACTTCAAAAGGAAAAGATCATGAAAATTAAATAGGTTATGGCAGTTACATTTACTCTGTGTGTTAAAAAGTTAAAAGTAACATCTTCTAACAGAAATTAACATATTATACTAGATTATACTTCTATTCATATAGACTATATTAGATTACAATTTTTTCTTTTTTTAATAATGTGGGAAACACAGTAGTCACCACACACTCCAGGACTGGAGAGACAACAGACACACAACAAAACCAACCAACCAACACACACACACACACTATCCACTAGAACCATGTAACAAGTAAGCCTGGGACTCCACCTGATAGCTCCCATTTGGGAGTGACATGTACTACTAGATTAGATATTTAATAGCTGTAGGCTCATTTTCATGCATTTTATAAAAAATAGCTATCTTTTTGTCAAACCAAAACAGAAGCAAGTATGCCGGGTGAGAAAAAAAATATGCATGCATACCAGTTCCTGTTGCAGTTGCTGTGTTTGTCGAACAGCTGAATCCCTTTCCTCCTTCAGGCTCTGCAAAGTTGGGTTCTACATACAAGAAAATAGATAATTATAATTGAAAGCAAGAGAAAGGCCAGGATATAGAACATTAAAATCATTTGTCCTAAAATGCCTACAAGAAAATAAGCTTCACCATAGAAAGATAACTGAAAAGATGGCCAAAAAATTACAGGCACATAGTACAAACTAGTTCTACATCATACTACAGTTGCAGTTCAATAGTTGAGGTAAGAATCCATTCCAGCAAGTACCTAAAACTATATTTAACGACGTTCTGTTATGAGAAGTTAGCAAATCAAAAGCATATGATCAGGGACACCAGAGAACCAAGTTTGGACCTCAACATGTCTACATACCATCATTCTCACAGGAAGTGGTAATGCCCATCTGAGAAGTAGATGTCAAAAGGGAGTTTCATGGAAGGGTGAGCAAGTTGTTTACAAATTGGGCATGTGGAAGTTGAGAAAATGAATAAACCATAGGAAAAATGGTACTTATAAGGATATAATTTAACATTAGAGAGATAGGAGACAAGTCTGCAGTTGCCTGTGAAAAAGCTGTCAGCAGGTCAACATTGAACAGGAGAAATTCACTGCAGGCAACACAATTTTAACGCCAACCGGACATGTTAATCAGCATATAGCTATCTATATATATATATAGATAGATAGATAGATACAGAGCCTGCTCATGCACGAGTATGCCACATAGTCATAAGGAACAAAGCAGGCAAAAGCTTACAAAGCAATAGCATGTCTTAAGAATACAAATAATTTTGGTTTATGTGCAAGCATGAAACAATATCAAAGGCTAAATTAATTTTTTTAGGTAGAAACAAATGAGGATGAAAAGAATCATATACAGGAAGCACATGGGAAAAAAAGACCCAAATACTATTCAATAACATCAAAACTTGAGCTGCCATGCAACTGCAATCAGAAAAAGATGAGCAAACTTAAAGCTAAGAAAATTGACAAGATGATATTTGACCATGAAAAGAAATTGAAACCAACAGGTTGCATTAGCAGCAGTTAGTTGTGGTTAATTGTACCCCACATTACAAGGCATGGAAATTATCACAAGACCAGTGGAGAACTGACAGCAAAAAGTGGAGCATAAAGAGCTCTCCTCTAAAAACTGGAAAAATAAATAAATAAACAAACAAGCAATAACTCCACCAAATTGCACAAATAATAATAGACTTTAATCCACAACACAAGATTTTAATAGAACTCACAGAGTTGTAATCGGCATTTTCATTGGAGCTTGCAAATGATCCATCCCCTGAATTTCTATTTGCTAAGGTGTACACAACCCTAAGCTTGCACTCCTCTATTACCTTCCCGCTGTCCTTATTGAACTGGTTGCAAAAATAACCATCAATTTCCCAGGGAATAAAGGAACCCATCATTTTTTTAAAATGCCCAAAATAAGATATTCAAGTCAATCAATTGAAGACATTATTCATTAAATATTCTTACTGAAAGCATCCTGTGGGAGCTCATCAAGATCAGTATGTGGAGGCACTATTGTACTCTGCAGAAGAAACTTATCTTTGCACTGCATATCTGGAGGATAGTCTCTTTGGGCTTGAGAGGTGACTACAAATACAAAAGTTGAAATGAATATTACATATGAGGGAATCTTGAGGACCAAATAGAGATATTACAACTATCAATTGCAGACTGGTACGGTGCAAAAACATGTGGCATATGATTGCAAAATGGCCAACTAGGACATCTTTTTATCAAAAACTGAACCAAGATAAAAGATATCCCCTAAAAGATGGCCAGTGGCTACTTTTTAGAAAATGACTATGTGCACTGACACAGTATTGAAAGGGCACTTATGGGATATCCTCATTTCTACTGAAGGGTTGCAACAAACTAAAGAGAAGCACCTCTTATCACACATGCATCCCAAGGCTGTATAACACCGGTATTGGGTCGAACAAAGTACTTCTTAGGTGATGTGGTTTTGACCTAGCCAAAAAAAGAAAAGGGGGAAACATTAAAATGATGCACAGCTGAAATGAATCCAAAATAGAATGAAAAATGGGCACCCAATAGCAAAAGAAATGTATGTGTGCACATTATAGGGATAGTACCTTAAAAGCAACGTGATGTTCTGTGTTGTTGACAACTTTAAGATCACAATAACTTTGTTTGTCCAGCTCAACTGATCACAGGAATGCCATATTCATAAGTGCACCAGAACTTTCCAGAATACCATTTCAATTTTAAAAAATAAAAATAAAGCTGAGAAAATAACTCATACTTTTGGAAACTTTAGGTAGGTATAATCATGTTGAAAAGAACTATGCACAAACCTAAAAGCCCAGCATTCAACCAGTGATATTTCTCATTTTTGTGCTAGTCAAATTCCAAGCCTTTGGACAGCACTCATTTGAAATCATCTATTCCAAAGAGCAACCAGAATAGAGCTGGCAAGAGCTTATTTCATTGTTATTAATTTCGCTTCTTTAGTTTTGTGCTATTCACTATACTGCCCCTTGTTATTCTGAACAAGCACGTTGTCTTCATGTTGTCACAAATGCTAGGAAAGATATAATTCTATTAATACCTTTTTAACTCTGTAAAATATTGTTTCACGCTTTTGCTTTAACTAATATCCAATAGTTGGAGTATAGATAAATGATTTTGTGCTTATAGCAGTACGAAATAGATATCTCAATGCAATCAAATCTAAATTGGCTGCCCAGCTTCCAAAAACATATCTATCCCCTCCTGTTTTTTTTATCAATCACTGTATTTGCTATGCCTCCAATATTACTAGAAAGCTAAGCATCTCAGCACATAAACTTCAATAAGAAATCAAGTAAATACAACATCATACAAGAATACAAGATTGTGCCATGGGTTTTGCCTTATAAGGACCAATTGTTCCTCATCTTTCCATTGCACAATACCATTTTGTATGGGTCAATTGAGCTGAGTTTTCTACATATTGCTAACTTCCTACAAATAAAATCCCCTCCAGTGATACACGCCCACTCTCACCATTGATCCATCATTATTTCGAGTATTTTCGCACCCTCCATTCCATCTTTTCATATATTCAATTAAATCATTAATTTAGATTACTAATTGTTCCCGTAGATTTATTCATTTGTCACACCACTTCCATCCACAGCCGAGAAATTTTCTTATCAATGTTATCACTAGCATCCATTGAAAATAAAATGGCAATAAATGTATTGTTGCTGAACATGATTTCTTGATATCATCTTTCCCCACATCTCCCTGATTTGTCTCAATTTTACAAATAGATTTATACTATTTTTCAAGCTATAATCGTTCAAACCACGATCACTAATATCTGCACCTAAATTGCAGCCTATGATCACACTTACAGGTTAACAGCATAAAGTACAACGCATTTTATCCAAACAAGCTTGTAATATACACAGAGAAGGATACATACATTGAAATTTGAGTTCATCGGGATGAACAGTGATCAATGGCTTGGTAATAGTCATGATCACACCAGATCTATCTCGCAATCAGCCAACCAACCAATCAACGAAACCCTAGCACCACCACCGCCACCACCGCTACAGCCTGTCACAAACCCTAGGTAAAAGAATCGCACCAGAGGAGCTCGGACCAAGAATTTAGAGAGAGAAAAAGACAGAATTCTAGAGAGAAAAGGAGAGAGAGAAAAAAAGAATAGAAACGAACATGTGGGCGTGAAGAAGCCAGAAAAAGGACGGAAGGGCTCGGTCCAAAACCGGTGCTTCGAAGATTCAGCCACCAAGATCGCTCTCTCTGCTCTCCGGTTATCTAGAGAGAGAAAGCTCCCCGCGGGGGTTTGGGGGTTGGGAGGAGTTTGAGAGGTATGTCCACCCTTCGGTGACAGAGACAGCGGAGATGACACGTGCCGCATTAAGGAGGTTGGTGACGCCCGATTCAAAAGCGACAGTCTGGGTGTGGGACCTTGTGACGTGTCAATGGGTTGACGTGTCACTTGATGATTTGGTGCTCCGCCGTTGTCAAAAAAATTTAACAACGGTGCCACTGTAGGACAATGGCCCCATCCCCACCTACGCTTATCATGAGCACACTTTTCAATGCCACCCCTTTATCCTTTCTTTTAATAATTCCCACATCTATTACAATTTAAAATAGATTAAAACCTCATCTATTATATTATGAAAAACCCTAAGGCTATGATAAAAGGTAGATTCTTGAATAAAAACAATCATTTTCAAAAATGTTTTTAATCTAAAAAATATTTTTTTAAAAAATTAAATACTTGATAAAATTTAAAAAATATTTTAAAAAATCTAAAAAATTACTTAAAGTATATTGTACAGTGACACGTACTCTTAGTAATATTAAAAAATCACTTATAATATTTTTTTAGAAAAACATTTAAATAAGTAATTCTCTTAAAAATATTTTCAAAGTATCTTATGAAGAGAAACATGTGATTTTATTAAAAACTTTCATTAAAATATTTTGAGTAAAAACACTCTTAGTTAATAATACATTTTTAATACCCATAAAAAAAAATATTTTTCATGTTGTAATAAGAGTTCGTTTAGGAGTGATCCTAAAAATTGTTTATAATATTTTTAATATTTAAATGATAAAAAAATTCAAATATTAAAAATATTAAAAGCTCTTCCTAGAATCAATATCAAACGAACTCTAAAACCATTTGATCACTCTCTATATACTTTAGGGATGTTTGGTAAAACTCAATAGTTATTACTTAATGACTTAAATTAAGTTTAAGTTAAATTATACATAAGTTATTAATTTAAAACTTATTACTTAGTTTTTACTTTTTAAGTATTAAGGTATTTGATAAAATTAACTTAAAATTTATTGTAAATCATCAAATTGACATATTAATCCTCATAAATTATAATTAGGGTAAAAGAAGTTGAGTAACAATGAAGATTATAGAGTAACAATGAAGATTGTAGAGTAACAAAAAAGATTATGAAAGTAATTAAGAGAAATGGGAATAAAAAGGTAAAAATAAAGATATAGTCTTAATAATAAATTAATTATTTTTACTTATTATTTAAAGTTTTTTATTTTATTTTAAATCATATCATTAAGTTATTTTATCAAACATACTTAATTTGCTTAATAACTTAAATTAAGTTATTAAGTTGATACACCAAACACCCACTTCATCTAAAACTTTATTACGAAATTCTCCCACCTATATTTGTAATAATTTGTCTTATAAGAAAAAATAGTTTTTTTCTTTCATAAAATATCAATTTAAGAATCACTTTAAATAATTATTTAAAATTTTAAACTTTTATTAAGCAATCTCATTTTTATGGAAAATTATTTTCAAATTTAAAAAAATAAAAAATAAAAAACCCTTTTTAACCCTCTTTCCAAGTATATTGTTAATAATTTAGAGTTTTTCTAAAATCAGAGGGATGGTAGATCATGTTGGTGAAAAGAATGCGGTGGTTGAGACAATGTTGAAGGTCTTGGCAATGTGGCCAAATGAGACCTTTAATTTGGGTAATACGTGTGGCCTTTTTAGGCCATGGGGACCGCTAGAGGGTGTACACTTATATCACAAATTTGTAGCTACTCACTTGACCCTTGCCCTCTAATAATTAGTGCTGTGAAACACAATAGAATCTGAATATATCCAAACTCAAACCAATTATTTTTTGTGAATGACATCGACTTTCTATGTCAAAAAACAAAAATTTCAAATGATGTAAATAGAGCCTACTTTTTCAGGACATGGTGACTGCTTAAAGTTGATGTCTAGTGGTAAAAGAGAGTTGCATCCCATCAAATCATGAAGGAAGATCAGAAGATTAGAGCCATGTATTCCACTTTCTTGAAGAGATTTTAGGCCTAATTGGTTTATTTGTCGGAAAAAAAAAAAAAAAAAAAAGTGACTTTATTGGAGGTTTTAAGTGAACTTTGGGATAAGTTTGGACCCATCACTTTTACACAGATGGGTGTCATGCCACATCAGATTTGTCATCACAAGAAAATGCAAGTTGTCAACTAAAATACGTGACACTCGTACACCTGTCAAAATCTAGTTTTCGTGTCCCATTTTTTCATTTTTTTTTTCCTATTTTGTATTTCTTTCTCCATTTGGACAATGCTTATCTGAAAGGAGGATGGCGACCTTCCGGTTGATTTGTAGGAAGCAGACAAAGTTTACTATGCTCGTTTGAACCGCAATTCAATTTTGCTGACCATTTTTTGGGGCAATATAAGTAAGACTCCGATTCAATTTTTGGCTTACCATTTTTGAAGAAATACAAGGAAGACTACCAAAAATTTTAATCTTTTTAAAATAAATTTAAGGTACCATATATTAGTTTTAGGATGTCACTTTTACGTCAAATCTTATTAGTCCAAAGTTTTCCTGATCAATTTTTTATGATTACAAAATAAGGTTAATAGTAAGAATGATTCGATCAAGTTTATTATTTCGGATTCTCCAATCAATTAAAGATCTTGTTTAATGAGGACTTGATCATGTTGAAGATGTAGGAACTTCAAATCAAATCATTCATTCACTTAACTTTTTTAAAATCATCCTTTATGTGGTATAAATGTTCGAAAGTAATTTTATTTAGGGTTTACTATTGAACTTTAAATTATAATATTATCTAAGATATGAAGAAAAATACATGCCTTGATCTATACTTTTAACTTTAATATGATTTGAGGTTCTATAAGTAATCATTTTAAACTCCTTGACTTTTGATCTTTTCTTTCCTAGTCTCCATTTATGCACTCCTTAGTAATGGGAATGAAGATACTTCCATTGAATTGCAAGAGAGGAGATAGACCAAGAATTCCTCTATTTATAGGTGTAATATGGTTCTTCCCACAAATGAACTATCAACTAATGGTAAATTTTAAAATGAATATAATTTAATTTCATCAAAATTCATGCATGGGAAAATGAATTAAACTATTTGAGAAAAGAAAACTTAACTTCTTAAAAAAAACTTAAGGTGGACATTATGAGCACTTTTGCTTCTAACATTTTAAATCAAGTTAATTCTCTCAAAATTAGACAATATCATGTTTCTATTAAAACTTTAGCTTAAATTTTTTTCAAAATACGTTTGAAGGGCTTATGAGGGGTGTTCAAAGCCTTCCCAAGGTTTCCCAACCTTGAACCAGTTTTAAAATTGGCAAATCAATTCAACCAATCGAGGTGCAAGGGAATCGATTGAATAGGTTGGGCTTAACCGATTGAGGAAGCCTTTTTGTCCCTTAAAATAGTTGAATGTTATTCTATTTGATTGAAGCAGAAGTCTTGATTGGTTGAGAACAAATCAAATTATTTACTCACCTAATTGAGTTCTTAACCCTAAAGGTCACCTACCATGACATTTAATATCCAACAACTAATCAATTGGTTAAACTAATGGCTCGACTAATCAAACTCAGGTTGTGGGTTTCAAAGTTCTTGAGCTTCTAAGATACATATTTGAGATTTAAAGGGCATTTATACACATGAGACCTTAAGTATTCATTTTGAAGACCTATAAAAATACTTATTAAAAACTCTTGAGTGTTCATTCCTATATTTGCTTATTCTTTTGTGCAACTTTGAACCATTCCTAGTTTCTTTGTATATAGTGAGTTATTATTGTTCTCTAGGATTGAAGTATCCTTTTATTGAATCTTTAAAATTTTCGAGTGATTTGTTCAAGTGAGGTTTGACATTTGGGAAGATTTATAAAATGGTTGATGGGAATCATATTCTAATTGTACACATTGAATACTTGGATTGAAGCCTTGAAACTAGTAAGACCCTCACTTGATTGGAACTTGAGGAAAGTAGACATAGGTTGGGATTTGGGTTGAATCACTATAAACTTGAGTTCATATATCTCTTTACCTCTCTCTATTTATCTTTATTTCATTTAAATTGCCCATTATTTAATATTCTTACTACTTGCTATAATTTAGTTTTAAAACTTACAAAATTGACCTTCACCTGCACTCCCCTCTTGGGTTGTTACCTAAGATTAGTTAATTATCTTTCACAAATCCTTACATATTTAGGTTTTATAGAATGGGGAGAGAGAAATCTTACCTATTTAGTATATACACATATTTCCTTTTTCATGGAGTTGGTCCTACTTTATTACCAAAAAAAAAAAAACACCAAATTTTAGATCAATTTCTATGCATATTTCAAATAAATATTTACCTATAAAGTCATTAATAATATGTGTTGGTCCTAGCCACCACTCAAGCCAATCTCGACATATTAGCTTTATACTTCCAAAAGAGAAAGCAATACAATTTTAAAAGTAGGTGTTATATTATCGTCTTCTTCATGCTAATTAAAACTAATAGTAACCTTAGAATGCGTTTGGTAGTGATTTTATAAAATGTTTCTAACATTTCTAACACTTGAATGATACAAATTTTTAAGTATTAAAAATATTAGAAACACTTTATAAAATCATTGTCAAACGGGCTCTTAATGAAATGAAGTTTGAAGGATGTAAGTATGTAGGACCTTTTGAAGGATGTAAGCTTTGAAGACTTGAGATAATAGCATTAAATGCATGGTTCTATGAAAGAACTCCAAGTGATGGAATCACCAAGGAAGTCTTTGATGTTGAAGTTAGTTTCCTTCTCTTTTTCCAATAAAGCACTCTTTAGTACTTATTTATATAGTTGGTTTCCAGTTTACCAAAGTTATCCTTCTTTGAGTTAGGAACACATGATAGGGATTATCTCTTACACTTTAGATGAAGTTGAATGACTTCATGATGAAAATGCTCCTTGAGCGAATGCGATCAAGGAGCTTGTCAAGATAATTCATTTTAGGAGAACCTTCTAGACCTTGAAATATGTAGGTGTTCGATTTCCTACTATTACATGGACTTTGAAAAAAGAACATAAAGAAAACCACATCAAAGCCCTAAGTTCTATCTTTTTGTCTTCTTCTCATCATTGTGTTACCATTATCTTTCTCTATAAACGACAACGTGGAGAATTTGAGACAACCCTTCTTCAAAAGGTACATTAATCTCTTACTCTTCATAGGCCTTTTCATTTTTATTTAAGAAATCCCTTGCAATGATTTTGATTTCTAGGTTTCATTTTAGGTATCTAAGAAATCTTCTTTACAATAATTTCAATTTCTACGATTTTATTTTGGGTATATCATAAATCCCCTTTGTAATGATTTCAATTTCTATAGTATCATTTCAAATATATGAGAAATCACATTTCTTAAGATTCATTGCAAAACCAAAGTATTATAGTTTGAAAATTTTGAACTTTGATTCTCACATTTATAGAGATAATAACGTGAAACCAGTGTTTGGTTAATCTCAGTTTTGATGATAACAAAACAAGGTTTGTAACTAATATTATATTTCAAGTGTGATTAGGCAAGAAGATTTCCAAAGCGATAATTACAAAGACAAAATTAAGGCAAGAAGAAATCAATAAGAAAAAGAAAACCTCAAAGAGAAGTTCTTTTCAAGACCCAAGCTTCATAAGATCTCTTTGTAAGATTTTTGGTGCACTAGGATTTTCATGCATTACATTCTTTACTTATGCACCAAATCATCCAAAAGTTTTTTCATTTTAAATCCTTTAAAATTGAATGATTTCATGTTTTCAACTAAAATCTTGTGTCAAATGTTTTCCAAACTGGTTTAAAAGGTTTTAAGTTGAAAAAGTTGGTTCTTGAGCCAAAAACGGCTCAACCGGTTGAATCGGTCAAGGAGTAGGTCAACCCACAGCTCAACCGGTCGAGGGGTGCAAAACAACATTCTCTCTCTTCCAGAACAGTTGTTCAATCGGATGAGGAATCGATCGACTCCCACCTCAACCAGTCGAGATCCGATCAAAAGGCGGTCGAGATCTAACAGTCACATGTCAAGCATTAAATGCTAACAGTTAGTCAACCCCCGACTCGACTGGTCAAACCCCCAATGACTAGTTTGGTCATTTTCTTATATAAAAATGCTCTAATCTTCATTGTTTCATGAGCTTAACTTTCCTAAACCTTCCTTGAATATATTTGAGCCTTGGGAGAGTGTTTTTTAGTACACCATTATTCTAAAACTTGCATATCATTAGTGCACCATTCAATCCTAGTTTTCTTGTATCATTTGAGCCTAAAGTTTTGTACTAGGATTTTGTGAAATCATTTGTAAATCTTTGAGAAGAAAATTTTAAGTGTGAGGTATCACTTACGGATTCTCAAGTGTGGAGTATCACTTGAGGGGTTGATCAAGAGTTGGGTATTTCTTGAGAAGTATAAAAGGTGCTTAGAGCCAAAAGTACAAGAGGGTGGATCAGAACCATAATCCAATTGTATTACTTGAAGGATTGGTTTGGAAGCCTTGAATTAGTGGAACCTCAAGTTTGGGATTGAAGTTAGAGGAAAGTGGATGTAGGCCGATTTGCGCTGAACCACTATAAAATCTTGTGTTTGCATTCTCTCTTTCCTACTCTTTTACTTTATATGCAATTGTTTTTATATTGTTTTATTATATATTTGCATATAATTGTCTCTTGCATTCGTACAATTTAAATTTACAAAAAGAGACCATCACCTTATTCACTTCCCTTCTAGGGTGATTACCATAGATTGGATTAGCCTAATTTTTCTAACAAATAATTATATGACTCAAACCTCAAATTTTTTTTATGATCAATTGTAATGTCTTTTTTTTCATAGTGTTGGAGTTGCAGTAAAATTAGTTGCAAACTTGCAATGTGATATGAAGAACCCATATATTTGTTTATGATGAATAAATAATATGAATTTACTAATAATCAGTATTGAATGATGATAACCATTTGTCCTATTAAGCATTATTTTTGTTTCAATTAGTTTACCGCACTTCAAGTATGTATTTAATACCATGTTAGTTAATTATCCTTCAAAGACAAAAATTTATCATATTCTCTTGTTTATAAAAATTTTCCAAGAAATTTCACATTTTTTTTTGGACTCGGCTTCCTTCCCCCAACGGCGGGAAAATTTGTTCCATCAAAATAATAATTTGTCAATATGTCATATCACCCTTAAGAGGTATAGATAAACTAGTCATTACGTAAAAACTTTTGGTTTTATATTTTATGTTTACATGAGTTGATGCATTGTTATTTACCCTAAGGACCATGTTAGTCACTGTTAGAAAAATTAGGCTAATCCAACCTATGGTAATCACCCTAAAGGAGGGGTGAAAAGGGTGACGGTCTCTTTTTGTAAATTTAAATTATGTAAATGCAAGAGATAATTATATGCAAGTATATAATAAAACAATATAAAGACAATTACATATAAAGTAAAAGAATAAGGAAAAGAGAATGCAAACACAAGATTTTATAGTGGTTCGACGTAACTCGACCTACATTCACTCTCCTCTAGCTTCAATCCCAAGCTTGAGGTTCCACAATTTTAAGGCTTCCAAACCAAACCTTCAAGCAATACAATTGGATTATGGTTCCAATCCACCCTCTTGAACTTTTGGCTCCAAGCACCCTTCACACTTCTCAAGAGATACCTTACTCTTGAACAACCCCTCAAGTGATACCCCACACTTGAGAAACTTCCTCTCAAAGATTTATAAATAAATGATCTCATAAAATCCTAGTACAAAAATTTTAAACTCAAATGATATAAGAAAACTAAGATTGAAAGGTACACTAATGATATGCAAGTTTTAGAACAATGGTGCACTCAAAACACTCTTCCAAGGCTCAAATATATTCAAGAAAGGTTTGGGAAGGTTAAGCTCTTAAACAATGAAGATTTGGAGCCTTTTTATAGAGGAAAAAAGTCAAACTAGCCGTTGGGGGTTCAACCGGTTGAGCTGGGGGTCGATCGGTTGACTAACCATTGGACCTTGATCAGAATTTGACCGAACCTCAACCGATTGAGGTGGGGATCGACTGGTTACTGTTCACATCTTTGACTGGTTAAATTGAGGGTCAACCTGTTTCTAGACCAATTGAGCTTGGGGTCGACCAGTTCCCAATCCGATTCAACTAGTTGAGCCGTTTTTAGCTCAATAACCGACTTTTTCAACTTAAAACTTTTTAAACAAGTTTGGAAAAAATTTGATACAAGATTTTAATTGAAAACATGAAATCATCAAATTTTAAAATATTTAAAACAAAATAACTCTTGAATGATTTTGGTGCATAAGTAAAGAATGTAATGCATGAAAATCTTAGTGCACCAACAACCTTACAAAGAGATCTTATGAAGTTTGGGTCTTGAAAAACACTTCTCTTTAAGGTGGTCTGCTTCTTCATAATTTCTTCTTAACTTGATTTGTCTTTATAATTGTCACTTTGGAAATCGTCTTGCCTAATCACACTTGAAATATAACCATTAGTTCTAAACCTTATTTTGTTATCATGAAAACCGATATTAACCAAACCTTGGTTTCACAGTCACATTAGATATTTCTGGATCTAATAGAATGTAAGATGTCATTCACATGGAATTGTATTTCATTATTAGTGAGATGATTTTATCTCTTCTAGAACATGTATACTTGATATATCATATATGTTATATAATTAATGAGACAAATATCTTGAAATTAATATATTAAACATTTGATAATTTCAACCTTTATTGTTACCAAAGAGAATAGTTAGGATATAATCAAATCAAATTTAAATTGTAACAAATTAAGAATTTCAATAATTTGATTCACAATATAAAATTTCATATAATGCCTTCGTAACTTTTAATTATGAAAATATATCAAATTTATATAGCTTTAAGCTATGAGTCATACAATAACTTTTATATGAATCTATAAAGATAATTACTTTAAGCTATAAAAATTATCATATTTCTATAGTTAATCATAGCTACAGGCTAAGGGAATTTCTATCTTTATATGATTCCCCATATATACTTTCATCATAATTGTCATGAAAAAAAATTATTATAACAAAATGAAAATTTTGCATAGTTTTATGCTATGAATATTCTTTGTATTGATTCTAGCAATAAAATAATACAAAATTATTATATAATATTTCTAGTTTGTCTAGAGGATTAAAAATTGTTTGTATATTTTATTATATAAAATATATCTTTTTATTATAGAAATATATGTATATGATATCTACGTGCTTGTTTTCATAACTTCTTATCATAAATCATTTTATATAATTTTATTATAATAAAATATAATTTAAATGTTATATAACTTCGAATTATAACATATATTCCTTATAACTTTTAGTTACACCAATTTCACAAAATTGAAAAAAATTATTAATTAATAATTTTGTTCTCCGTAACTATTAGCTATAACAAAATAAACATTTAACATGTTATGAATAATAACAATTACATAGCTTCTAACAATCTATAATTTTGTTATAATAAAATATTTTTCATATACCTGCGGGCTATATGAATTTTAATATTTATTAATTTATTAGTCATTTCTCTATAACTTCATGATATGAATAATTAAAATTGAATAACTTTGTAAAAATATAAAACAATTCACTAATTACTCTAATTGCATAAATAAAAAAAAAGGATTTTTCACACTTATATAAAAATAATTACAAAATAGGAATACTCTAAAAATAATTCAAGTATCATGCCCTCGTTGAAAAAGATAATACCTAAAATGGTAAAAGGTAATATTTGTACGATTAAAATGTAATATCTAAGTAGCGAAAGATAGTGTTTTTAACTATTAAAATAAAAAATATGAATTATTTTTAAATAAGTACTTGAATTTTATATTTTATAAATTTAAGTTTCTTTTTTATAACATTTTTATAAATATATCCTTCTATGAAGATAAAAAATGAGAAGAACAAATAAAAATTCTTAGGCTATGTTTGGTTCCCGGAAAATGCGAGAGAAAGAAAATTAGAAGGAAAATTGGTAGGAAAGAAAAAGTTAAGGAAATGAAAATAAAAATTTTCACTTGTTTAGTTATCCATAGAAAATTTAAGGGAAAAAAAAATGATTTTCTTTTATTTGGTTAACCATGAAAAATAGTTAAGGAAAAACGGAATAAAAACAAAATTGTCTTAGATGGTTATCAATTTGTTGAATAATAAAATAAAATTTGTGCTCTTGTTTGATTATCAATAGTTATCAATAAGTTGTCTTAGGTGGTGGGTGTACTGTACGCGCTGTTGCAAATGTACTCCGAGCTCCCAAATGCCTCGCACGCGCTCCTGCACACGCTGTCGTCTCCAACCTTCAACTCCGCTGGACAGCCCTGGTTCAGATCCACCGTGCAACCCGTCGACGCACACATTCTTGACTAACCACTCTTTTCCACTATCATCGACAGGTTGCAGCCATTAACGAGGCTCACATAGTAGAAGTCCTGCCCGCCGGTGCCTAGAGTAAACTTCGCCAGTGTCGTCGGCGGGGCAACACCGATGTCATTGCATTCAATGGTCCCTGACCCATAGTCACTAGTGACGCAAGAACCCAACCCAGATCTGTTAAAGTTGCACCCTGTTCGCCCTTAAAACCTACCGGACCAACCTGATCTGAAGACAAAACAGGATTTCGAATACCATGAGCCCGATAAAATTTCCCTTTTCTTTTTCTCTTATTTTCCTCTGTATGTTTTAAGGAAAATAGTTGGGAAAATATCATAACATTTTCCCTACTATTTTCCTTTATATTTTTTTTTCTATCTTATTTTCTATGTCCTCCAAATTAAAGAAAATCGTTTTCCACATGATTTTTTTCCATTTCCTTAGCATTTTCCGGAACCAAACATAGCCTTAAAGAAAAATATTAGATCTTTTAGTAAGCAAGTCTCCTCCTTTTACTCGAAGTTAGGAAGAAATTTAAATCAATACCGATGAACTTGATCCACAAGTTCCATAAGAAAGTTATTAAAACAGTGGTCTGCTGACTTGGTAAGATTTGATTGGTGAGTGGACGTGGCATTTTGTTGAAGGGGTAGTTTGGTCAGAAAAATATACGTTGCTTACAGGAAAAGCGACGTCTATAAGAAATTATTTAATGCAACGAAGCGGAGTCAACTAAAGTATTTGTTCCCCATTTCGAATTACCCTCGAACCTTCCGGATTCATCTTGCATTTCCGTCAATGCCCTCCACTAATCTTCTTATCTCAATTGAGATTGTGAAAAAGAAGGGCATTCTGGTAAAACCAAATTGATGGAAACATCCAGGCAAGCCTCGTGACTTTCTTCATAGCGGTCTATAAGTATCATCGATCGTTACAAAGGAAAAAAGAAAAAGAGGATTGTTTGGAATTAGGTTTTCAATGGAGGCGTTCTCTGCGTTTTTCGATTCACAATCGAGCTCAAGGAGCGGTTGGACCTACGATTCACTTAAAAATTTCCGCCAGATTTCTCCTGCCGTTCAAACTCATCTCAAGCAGGTAATTTTTTTTTTTTTTCGTGTTTTAGGGTTTTGTTTTTTCGTTTTATTTTCTGTTGTCTCTGCTTAGTTTCTGGGAGATTTGAGGAAAGGAGAGATAAAAATTCAATCTGAACCTTCTCATCGGAGGCTCGATTACAAGAAAATTTGAACCGGAGTAGCAATTTTAAGTACCCATGTGCATCGGGTTCTTGGATCTTCTTTCTTTCTTTCTTTCTTTATTTTTTGCATGTTTTTTTTTTTTTTTTTGTTGGAGAAAATTGGGGAAAGGAAATAGTTTTGGAAGATATTGTGAAAATGAAAGATGCGCCTCAATCAAGGGACGGTAGGGTTTCTATTCATCTTTGGGTTATTACAAACCTGATTTGAATTATTTATTTATGTTATATGGGATGGGTTGGCGGAGGAATCTGAGAGGAAAGAAATAAGGAAATCGCTGATATTTTGTGTGTGTTCAATTGGCTTGTGAAAATTGAAATGTCGAGTCAAAAGTTAGGTTCTCTGTCTTTTCAGATTTTTACGGGCTGCTAGATGGACCATTTGGTAATCTGCGCAGTGGGGGTTATTTTATTTTTTGTTAACTTCCATTTGGATTCAAGAAAATTTTGTAAAAGAAAAGAACCTAAAAGGTTATTTTGCACTTCATAACGGGTTTATTTGGTAGAATTGAAAAACTCGGATCAATGGCGAAGTGTTGGACTAATCAAAGTTGAGTATAAGTTTTTGCTTCGTCCTGTTCATAATAATTCTTCTTCACGTGTTTCCTCATTAAGCGATGGTTTAATTCGTGCCAGGATTTGGCTTCGTATGGGTTGATTTAGTTTTGTACTAAATCTTCAATCACGTCTCTCTATTTTGTTTCGCTTGGATTTAGTTGTTATTTATATATCAGTATTTCTTTTTTGGGGTTTTATGATTGCCATTCATGCTGTAATTTACAAAATTGTAACTGTGTTTGCTTTAATTCTTTTCATTTTTCTTTTTTTAATCTACATATGATATTCTTGATTTTGCAGGTTTATCTCTCCCTGTGCTGTGCCTTGATTGCATCTGCTGCAGGAGCTTACCTGCATCTTCTCTGGAATATTGGTGGCCTTCTTACTACTTTTGCATGCTTTGGAAGCATCATATGGCTACTCTCTGTACCTTCATATGAAGAGGTATTTTAGTTATATTTTTTGTCTCTCGCATTGTGGACTTTAATTTGTACATGTTTTTACTTATTGATATGGGATTCTTCTTTCTTGTCGGGCAGAAAAAGAGGGTTTCACTATTGATGGCTGTGGCCCTTTTTCAAGGAGCCTCTATCGGTCCTTTGATTGACTTGGCTATTGAAATTGACCCAAGGTAGTTTCTTGGTTATCAATTAAATAATAATTTCATTTTATTATTGAAGAAGTTGTGTATGTGTGTACATTGTTTCTTGCATATGGGTATGTCCTCTTGTTTTGTTTTCTCTAGTATTTCATTAGCTTTTTGTTTTGTTTCTCTCTGACATTATCTTTTATCTTTCCTTCAGTTGGAGAATGTTATTCTATCTAACTGACTGTGGTTAACCTAGTTTTTCAAATCATTTGGTGGTTAAATTTTAACACATGCTTTTAGTTTAATTTTCTGAAATTCTTTTGAATTGATGCAAAATACAGTAGGGTTCTGGAGGTGCATATGGAAAGTCTTTTTTAGACTACAGGTGCTGGCACGTGAAATGCAATTCACACACAGATTACTGTAGGACATCCAAGAACAAAATGGAGATAAGAGTACATTGGATGTAGGGAGAGATTTTAGGATTATGCTTGAGAAGTTTAAGTTCTGTGACTGTTTGTGATGACATTAATTGAATAATGGAGGTGTGATTTATAGACAACAAATGTATTAAGAAACCCCAAAAAGAGGGGGTGCACCTATATATATACAGGCGGTATATACAAAACATCCCAAAGCAAGCATCAAATAAATACAGGGTTAGCCTACAAAATCAAAGCAAAGTTAACCACAAGAAAGAGCATCTTGCGACAGTTATATTATAGAACCAAGGGATTGATTTAAGTTGGCCTAGGAGCATGGAGGGATGCCGTTAAGTCCATTTCTTCATCTCTTCCAAAAGCTAAGAGCTCTCTCCTCATCCCCTTGCAACAATGGAAGGCACTACCCATCTTTCTCATTTTACTCTCTATATCTCTCTACCTCTCTTTTTCCAACCCCCCTCCTCTTCCCCACCTCTTCCACTTTTTACAGTTTTGTTAAAAATTTGGTGTTTATGGCCGATCCAATGGGCTGTTCCTTGGAAAAAGAAAGTGACAGCTCAATTTCACCCGGCCTATATTTGAATATGTTGGGCAGCCTCAAGGTTTTTACATGTTTTCTGTCATGTTTTAATTCAGAGAACTGCCCCAAATCTCTATAATCAAATTATTAATAGTGCCTATCAAAAAAGTATTAGAGGTGGTGCAACATATGATTTGTATTGGACAAAATATATACTATCCTTTGTAGTTTTTATACAATATAAGAAGAGGGTTGAATAGCATTTAAAATTTATATCAGATTGCAGAGGGAGATAAAAATATGATTTAAGTGGACTACAATTAACTATCAATGAAGGCATTTATTTATGTGTCTCTAATTTGTCTCCTAAATTCTTATTAAGTGTAATTTATAAAGAACTGCAGACATTCTCAAAGTAAGTAAACAAGAATTTTATTATTTTTGTTAGTATAAATAGCAGTATGTACCCTGGATCGTATTTGTGTTTGTTTCTTGAAACTTGATGAAGTATTCACTGACACCTGTTTGTGCTTGAGGAAGCTATTATACTATATACCACTTGGACTATAATTGACTTGTTACAATTTTTTATAGTGTCTTTTTCCAAAATATTATGATGCGTGTGCAGACACGTATTCTGTGCTGAAGTTAACTTGCATTTCATTTCGGAGTGGCATTATTAGACTCTTATTTTTTGGGTGTTATCTTAGAGTTTGCTGGTGGAAGATCTATACTATATATTTTTCATTCTAATGAAGGCTTTACATATGCAAAACCTGCCCTGCAGCATTCTTGTTAGTGCTTTTGTGGGAACTGCAGTGGCCTTTGGCTGTTTCTCTGCGGCAGCAATGTTGGCAAGGCGCAGAGAGTACCTGTACTTGGGAGGGGTTCTTTCCTCTGGCCTCTCCATCCTTTTCTGGTTGCACTTTGCCTCCTCGTTGTTTGGGGGATCCACTGCCATCTTTAAGTTTGAGGTGAGGAAATTGATGATTTAGTTGAATAAATCTATAATTAAATTGATCTCTGTTCTGGTAGCTGAGATTGGAAGTATGAGGATGATAATTTCTGATCAAATTAATGTTTGAGTTGTATTTTGGACTTTTGGTGTTTGTGGGCTACATGGTAGTAGACACCCAGGATATAATAGAGAAAGCCCATCTCGGGGATCGGGACTACGTGAAACATTCTCTCCTCCTTTTCACTGATTTTGCTGCAGTTTTTGTTCGAATCTTGATAATCATGGTGAGTTGGAGCTAAATTGTTTGAATAAAACAGAACCTATTATCATCTACCTTTGAGTATGACCTTTTCAATTATAGGACTTGCTCTTTTTCTGAACAAAATGATGATGATTTGTAATGTGTTGGTGCAGTTGAAGAACTCGGCTGAAAAGGGTGAGAAGAAGAAGAAAAGGAGAAATTGAATGATGGGAGACTAATGAGCTTAACTTGAACTCTGGTTGAACAAAACAAGAGATTATGTATGAACTTGATGCTTGTATCTTTCTTTCCCCTAAGTGAGATTATGATTTTTGAAACATGTGATATGCTGGGCGCTATGGCAGTGTACATACGAATTGCTCGGTTATGACATTCTGCATGTTTTGAGTTGCTAATGAATATAAGGGGTTGGTTTTAAATAAGAGGGCACTCGAATTTGTGGGTTTATAAGGCTTGAGTTTATTGAAATTATAATTTGAGAAACAGTTTGTTATCATCCATTATGGTTTTATAATATATTCGAGTCTATTTGACCGCCTGATTTCAAAATAGAAACGGTTTTCTGTTAAAAATTTCTAATATTGCAAGGAAAATTGAATGCGATATATTTTTTTTTATATATCAAAATTTTTAAAATATGATTCTTTTTTAATTGTCTTAACTTTTTAAAGATTTTTTTATTTATCAAAAACAATCTTAAATTAAATTATATTTGATATATAAAATTTATTTATTTTAAAACTTAAAAATCAATTTAATTCATATTAAAAAGCTCATCAAAGCCAAAATTTGATTTAGAATGATTTTATTGTTTTTCCTTATATTGAATCCTTATTTTTTTATTTTTGTCATTAAATAAATGAATATTAAGTTAAATAAATTTTTTAATATATTGAATTCTCTTATAGTGATTAAATCTATATTTTTTTAGTTTGTAATATATATGTATTTTATAATATATATAAACTCATTTACCGAATCTATTATAAGTTTTTTGATAAAAAAAATATCTTCTTATTTATAAAATTGATATTTAATCAATTCATTCATTAAATTTGAGGAATTCATTGATGAAGATAGGCGGAAGAAAGGAATTCCTTATTTCTCTTGTTAGCGGCCTGAACATACATGGTTATATTCAAATGAACATCTAAATAAATAAATAAATAAAGGGAGTGCTTTCTTTTCTTTTGAATCCGATGAAGATTGTGTTTTACAGTGATTTGAGGAAATCTCCTTAACATTTTTTATTATAAAGATTAAAAATATTTTTTTAAATTATTATCAAATTCATTTTAAGTGGATGTTTGATAAACTAACTTAATAACTTAATTTAAGTTATTAAATAAATTAAAATTTTTTGATAAAATAATTTAATGGTAAAATTTAAAGTAAAAAATAATTTTAAGTAATAAATACAAATAATTAACTTATTTTTAAATTCATATATTTATTTTATCTTTTTTATTCTGATTTTTCTTATTATATTCATGATTTTTTTATTACTTTACAACCTCCGTTATTATTTAACTTTATTTTCTCTAGTTCTAATTTATAATATATCAATTTAATAATTTATAATAATTTTTAAATTAATTTTATTAAATAATATTAATATTTAAAATAAATTTAAATAATATGTTTTAAGTTAATAATTTAAGTATAATTTAATTTAAAATCATTGATTAAGTTTTTCTACAAAGTATTTTTAGTGAAACTTTTTTGTCATAAATATTTTTAGAAGAATTATCTTGAAGTATTTCTCTTAAAAAACAATATAAAAGATTTTTAATATTGTAAAAAATTTTAAAATATTTAATAATATTTTAAATAACTTATGTTTTTAAAAATATATTTTTTAAGAACAAAAAGGTTCCTAAAATCAATTGCGACCGCACTCTAACTAAAAAAAATGGTTTGGTAAAAATTAAAATGCGATAAAACCAGGAATATTATTTTGTATATTTATTTTTTGCCTGGGCAGAAATCAGAATATGGAATACATTATATGTGAAGGGAGGGAGAGCATCACCCTACTCTTTCTCAGAAATCAAGCAACGCCAACATCAAATATCCCTGTGTGAAAGTAGGGTTTATTTATTGTCATTTCCATAATCTTGGAATTTCTCAATCTGAAATTCCAAACCCTAACGTTGGATTCTTCTCCATTAAATAGAAAATTGAATTTGCTGAATCTGAGGTGAGAGTGTGACAGACCATTTGATTGAGCATAGAAATGGATAAGTTACTGGAATTCGGGAGAAAAGCGATGTTCTATGTTAGGGTTCTTTCGGGATACGAGGAGCGAAGAATCCGATCTTACAGATTGCAGCTTCAACAGCGTCTTGCACAGGTTTTTCTTTGCCTTCTTTTTCGTCTATCGTCTTGGAAATTCGTGTCGTTCTGATTTCGCTGTTTATTTTTTTGGTTCTACTTCAATCGTTGACTGCTAAAATTGGGATTGAAGTTATTATGTATTTATTCTGCAATGAAAAATAAAATAAAATTGTTTGAAAAAATTTTGTGCCTCGTTTGAGCTGTTACGAAAAACAATCACAAAAAAATCGAGCTGAAACACTTGGGAACATGATGTGCAATTCGAAAGAGAATGTAGAGCTCTCTGGGAAATAAAATGCAGAGAGGACGATTTGGAGAAAGTTTGAAGATTTTGATTTATGGTTGTAGTTGGTGAATGATATCATGTCATGGTATGGGAATTCTGATTCTTACATGTCTTGGTTTTAAACCTTTGTGTATACCCATTTGTTTGTTTGTCTTTTCCCCTCAACTATTAGGGCTCGGGGGTTCGGCTCTTGGTGTTATTCATTGAACATTCTTCCATAATCTTCTGATTCTTAGATTTCTTGATTTTTTTTTGCCTTGCTGCAAGTTTCATTTGGCTGTTCTCAAATGCTAAACTTTAATCTAAAGTTTATACCAGTAAACCTGCTTCAAATATTGAACTCTTGAGCCCGTTAGCCTGCTTGTCTAAATACTTTTTAACCTGCACCAAGAAAAAACATTCATTATAAAGGTCCTGTTAAAATATTTTTTCAAATATTTCTTAAAAATAACTTTTATATATTGTGCCCTATTTTCAATCATCCTCCATATTTGTGTAATTATTTTGTGAAGTATCCCTAAAAAAACAATTAAAAATAACTAAAAAAAAAAAAATTCAAATATGTTCTTAAAAAACATCATGTTTTCAAAACAATTTTTGAAAATCTATTTTGGAATACTTGACAAGTAAATGTGTTTTCTATTTATTTTTTCTCAAAAACAAAATATTATTCTTGAAAAACCTGTCAAAAAAATATGTATATTATTCTTGAGAACAGTTCCTATACATTTTTAGAGACTTAATAGTATATGTCTTGTGTACTCTGGTGTACCTTTTTCTATTACTAATTTATAAATACCTATCTTTACCTATCAGAAAAATAGCCTTAGAGACTTACTAAGGCTTTATACGAGTCTTACCCCAAAGAAAGGTAATCGAATCTACAAATTAAAAATTACAAATTGTACAAAGAAATAGTATTTTTCATCACCAATCATTATCTCAGGAGTAGTAGGACTGCAAGGAAAGTTCATGAAGAGGAAAGAGAAAGATAGAATGGTGTGGATGGACTCTAAAAATAATGTTTTTTAGTCAAATCTTTATATTTTGTCCAAGAGTCTAGGTGCTTAACTCCTTTCCTCGTGGGCATCAGTTGAAATCCATTGGTCCTACCTAAAGTATGTTTTTTTTTTCTTGGGAAGCTAATTAAGGGAAGGTGTTGACCTTAGACTAGCCTCAAAGGAATATCTTCTTTCATAGTGCCAAAGCAAGGGTGCTATGACAACAACTTTTCTCTTTATTGAGCTTTGTTTGGGTCTATACTTATAGGATAGGATGACTCTTTCAAGTTGGCATGAATTCTTTGTGAGAAGAAAACACAAAAAGGTTTAGAGAGCTGCTCTTTTGTATATTTTTTTTGATACTTTAGAAGGAAAGGAATTGAAGAGCATTCGAAAATGAGGAGCAACCTCGCTCCTCCCTATTTTAGTCAAGTGGTCACATCAATCCCCTTAGAAGGCCATTGCATAGGTATTTTAGGACTTCTCTAGTAATACTCATTTTTTGGCAGGAGATGGGGCAATGCTTCATTTTTGGGAAGACTTGTGTCTGGGGATCAACCTCTTTGCTTTCAATTTCCAAATCTGTTCATAGTTGTGACAATTGACCATTCTTCAATTTCATCTAATCTTGGCATCTCTTTTCCATTTTCTTGGAACCTTAACATTCATTGTAATTTCCTTGATTTGGAGATAGAGGACTTGGAAAGACTTATGACCTCTCTTATCTCATGTGCATTCGACATAGTCTGCTCTTGATCTGAGAGTTAGGTCATTATATTCTCCAAGTCTATTCATATTAGAATCTTTCTTTTCAGCCTTGTCCAGTCTATTAGTTCCTGTTTATTTCTTGCTAAGAAAATTTATATGACAAACCCCATCTACGGTCAAAGCCTTTGCATAATAGCCAACAAGAAGGTCAATACCAATTACTTGCTATAGGCGAGAAGACTTCACAAAGCCATTGGTCTTGATTGTTTCATTATATGTATGAGGATTAGTGAATACTTATAAAAAAAAAGTGCATGAGGAGTAGTGAATTGATTGACCATCTTTTTTCTTTATACTGCCCAATGAGCTTGGCTTTTTGGTATAAAATAACCAAGCTTGATTGGTTTTCCTCCTAAGGGTATAAGCGACGTAATGATAATTTCATTTAGAGTTTTGGAGTGTACAACTCGAGGTAAAATTCTTTGGCAATTGATTTGGATAATATGGTGGGAAAGAAACATGAGGATTTTTTTGAGTAAGTGGAGAAGTACAAAGTTGATATGGGACTTAAATGCATTTCCGTTCTTCTTTTTTAGCCTCAACAATTTTAGCTTGCAAGGACATTCCTCTCAATTTATTTAGTTGAATTGGAATCGGGTGTGTAAATAAAAAAGGTTAAAATAGCAAATCCTAGCACAAAGCTTTTGTCTCCTATGTAGATGTATTGCTTTCTAACGAGAGAGGAACTATACTTCCTTTGTATAGTTTTACATGGTATAATAGTGTGAGGTATTTGTCTAGATATTGTATTGGAGGAAACCCATTCATCTATTCTTTGAATCAAAGTTTGTATATCTAGGGTTGAATATGTCATCCTTTACATGTACTTCTAAATCATTATCAATGAATATTTTGTTTCTGATTAAAAAGAAAAATGTAAAGCAGTCGATTTAATTGCTAAACTATTCCTTTGTTAGAAGTTTGTCATTATGGTTTTGGAGGTGCATAGTAGAAGGATCAATGCCATTAATTAATTTTGTAGATTGGGTAGGATATGACTGAGGAAGGGAGTAGTTTATTATGTTGTCCCTACTACAAGCTATGCCTTTTGTTACCCATTGTCTACGCTTCTATGTACCTTGGTGTATAGTTTTTTTTTAATGTTATAATATGTTCGTTGTACTTCTTAAAAAAATTAATCTCGTTTTGTTTATGTTAGTGCACCTTTTTGCCAAACGCTATTAATATATTTCTTTACTTGCCTCTAAAGAAATCAATTATCAATCCAATTTATAGCAAGTAGCCTTATTTATAGGGAAAATCCTAAAAACAAAATAAAACGATGAAAAGAAGCTTAACCTATGTTGTAACTTATGAGGACTTTTATTTCTTTATTAAAACTCCTAAATCTTCCAATAATGAAACTAAAAAGAAAATAAAAATTTTCCTTTTAGAACTTTTTGTGACACAAGTTTCTAATAAAGGAGATTTCTAGATTTAAAAAGGACTCGAGCAAAGTCTTTTAGAAAAAGCTCTGTTAGAAAATAAAATGTTTTAAAATATAGAAACTTCTATGAAGGAGAAATCTCCCAATAAAAAAACTCCCAAATTCTAAATGAAATTCAATTACCAATAACCAACCAATTATGATTTTAGAGAACCTACAAAACTGTAAAATTACTTAAATGCCCTGGAAGGAGCAATTTACGTTTTCTTTATTTCCTTTCACTCATTTCTTAAGTAGATCTTGTAGATTCATCCCCATTAACGACATTCATTTGAAACTCCTTCACATATGTAGGGCACTCCTTGGATGTTTGAGGATCTTAAAATATTCTTTTTGCAGTCGAGATGTTTGGATATAACTATACTGCTATGGAGAAGAAAAGAATGTAGTCTTAAAGAAAAGACTAAAGAGAGGAGTAACATGAGTAGTACATGTAACACCATTGTATAATGGTATTACATATCCTGTCAGTTTGGTCACAAGCCTCGACAACTTTACAGGATCAACTCTATAGTCCTCTGCACATGTATAAGATGTTGTCTCTCAAATTATCTTTTTTCCTCCTTGTTTGCCTTTGAGAAGGATATAGTAAGAAGAATGAGCAGATTGTTGAATACGTACCAAGAACTGTAGATATTCAGATATTCATGCTACTCAAGTTCATGGTGTCAAAAAACTTCCTGGTATGCATTATTAACAGTGCAAGTAAAAATGTGTTAGCTTTGTCGACGGATGGACTCAATGTTGAGAGTTGAGATTACTTTTGTGAAATGATTGGATAGGTGCCAAAGAACATTGTCTTACCAAACAGTGGATCCAAGCACTTGCAATCTTAGGGGGAGACTAGAGGTGCAACTTGGGTGGGTTGAACCCAACCCACTTTTGGGCTAGTTTGGATAGCTCCTTTTACAATTTGGGTTGGGCTTAGGCAAAGAAAACCTCATCTGAATTGGATTTGGGTTGGTTCGTTGGGCAACCCAAACCTGAATTGAGTATTTAATATATATAATATAATATAATATAATATAATATAATATAATTATTTAGGGACATTTAAAGTTTAATTAACTTTTAAGGATTTAGTTAATACTCAATTAGGTTATCTTATATAAAATAGATAAATTACCTTCTAATCTATTAAAATTAATTAATAACCAAATTATTTTATTTATTTCATTTAAAAAGAATTTCTTATCAAAAGAAAGAAGGAATAAGCCCTACACTTCTGTCTGGACTTTCACTTTCCTCTCTCCACTACTGCCATCTTCCATTGTTTTTTACAAATGTTTTGGCTTGCCAATATGTTACACTTTTTTGTTTTTGTTTTTATTTTTTTATTTTTTGGTGGAATCCTGCCACTTAACCTGATCCAACCTGAATTTTGACTATACCAACCATGTTACCTACCCAAACTGGGCATAACCCGTACATTTTTCTCCACCCAAAGACTAACTTGATTTCAACTCTAAATTAGGAAAAACTGTCTAGGTTGAGTTTGGGTTGTGGAACTTGGGATAAAAATCAGGTTGGGTTGGATTTTGGGTAGATGTGATTTATTCTCGGTATGGCTTGGTTGACTATCAACCAGATCCAACCTGCTTGAATTGCAGCCCGTAGGGGAGATGTGTCCATGGTATGACTGTATTATGTGTCATATGGTGCAGCATGTCAAAATGCTTATGGATCATAATGTGGAACACCATTTAACTTTATTATTTCCCTCGTCGCTGCGGTTATTTCTTATATTGTTTATTTTAGCACTGGATATTCCTGTATAAACAAGGATATGTCATTAGCTCTAGTGCTTCTTTATTGGACTTTTTTGGTCAAATAATTTGGTAGGTGGAACAAAACAATCTCTCACCAAGAATGCTTATGGCCCCTCAGAGTTATGGGGAGACAATTCAGTAGTACATGACTCCACCATGTTTATAGGGCGAGGTTTGTGGGAATGTTTATTGATTATAGTAATGAACACCATTTACAGTTTAATTTTGTTAGTATGTTTTCTCCATTTCTGTGGCTATTTTTTTATACTTTCATTCAGCTATCACATTTCTCATGGTAAGCAAGGTTAGCACATTTGTCAGTAATGTTTCTTGTCACGATCCCTGATTTTTTTAGTAACCTTTCTCTCACTGTGTTTGAACCCCCACCTCTCTCTCTTTCTCTCCAGGCGCAAGAAAGGAAGGCAGCAATAAGAAGGATCCCTGAACAGGCTATTTTATCAGAGGTTCGTCATATGGTTGAGGAGATGCAAACTTTAAACAGGAAGCTGGAAGAAACAGTAAGTTTCACTTTCTACTGGAGAAAATCGAACAAATGAATCAAAATTTTCTGAGCTTTAAGGTTCATTTACAATTTGCTATATGTTGGGACTTTTGTCATTGTGTGGAAAAATGCATTTTCCAATTTTTACTATATGGTAGAGATAATTGGATAACAGCCAAAATAGGTAATTGCATTACATTTTCTGCAAAAAAAATTTGCTAGCATGACATTGTTTTCAATTGGATCTGTTCCAGCAGACATTGAGTAGGAGGCATCACAATTCTAAGTAATGATATTTGTGATATGGAAAATTAATTAATTTTTCACAAAAAAGGTGTTATAATCACCATAACATTTTTAATCAAATTGTTGTCCACTAGTCACTTGTCTTCATCATCACCCACGTCAAAAAAATCACCTAGGAGGGATCTCAGGAAACCTTGTGCACGCAATGTGCCTATTTGACATCACAATTTCTCCATCAAAGAGCCATCCTAGGAGAGACTGCATAGAACCTCCTTGTGCATGGTTTCATCTATTTGACATCATTCTTCTGACATCCAGGAGTTGCATTTGTTCTTTGTTATTTATCCATTTTGGATCAATCTTTTGTCTACTTCATCATCAGTGTCGTTATTATTGTATTACAAGTCTTTCTTGACAGGCTAGCATTTTCTATGAGTTACGGCCATATCTATTATAAGATTTCCTTTGAATTTTCTCTGTTTCTGTTGCACAAATAACATTGTAAAAGCATCTCTTCACTTGTTGATTCTGCTTTAATTCAATGTGAACTCCTCTTCTTTAGCTCTGACAGTCTGCCATTATGAATGATACAACCAGTTATGTCTGCCACATGGAATTTTTTAAATCCATAATTTGTGGAATCTATGTCCTCATTGCTGCAGTAGATTCAGAAATTGTGGGAAAAAGTATAACGAAAAGGAGCTGATGAACTAGAACCTTCAAAGGCTGGCTTTCTTTCTTATTTTGAATTGTGAACACCAGTTGAGGCAAGACCTCTTTTGGTATTTTAAACAGTGTCTTTGACATCAGGACTTCATTTATTCCAACGGTGAATGGAAAGAAGTTTACAGGGTGAATGAAACTGCATTTCAGTGTAATCTGTAATCAATATTGGTTAGCTATGATTTACATAACATTGAGATGATATGCAGCCTTTTTCCAGAGTTGCCCTAAACTCAGTGGATCTACTCCACTTATGCCTCACAAATTTTATATCATCTTTTGTAGGGTGGGGGGGGGAAGGGGTTATTCTGTCGAATCCAACACATGCCGTCAAGGAATGCAACTCTGCTTTCTTTAAATAAGTCAGCCATCTCTAGTTTTCAGGTGTCTTAGAGAAATGTGTATTTGTGTGCAGGAAGCTGCCATTGAGGAGTACTTTAAGCCGATTGACAAGGAAGCTGAGATCATCATGAAAATGCAGCTTGATGGAGAGGAGAAGGCAATGAAGGAGATGATGGCAACCATGCATAAACAAGCTTTGTTCGAGAAAGTAGAAGCAGAAAAAATTGCAAATATGCAAAATGCAGGCACAAGCCAACAACATGACCAGGACCCTGCATCTGCATCTGCATCTGCCACCAGCCATGCTCAGATGAGATGATGCAGACTCCATCTCTTTCCTTGGCTGATTTTCTAGAATGCTGCTTGTAGAGATTTTGACACTCATCACTTCCATTATGAATAACAGAGTCCAATAGGAATCATACCTTGAGAAGTGCAGACTCTGCGATAAAGGCCAATCAATCTTGTTCTCTCTTCCCCTTATTTCACAAATATTTTATCCGTTTACTACTCTACTGGAACCATAGAAAAGAGATGTCACAAGTGAGACTGTATGAGAGGGATGGAGAGAGGAAGCACAAAAAGGCTGATTATTCCACACACAAACCCTCTGATCATGCGATTGGCATCAAGGATTTGGTTTGAATGTTACCATGAAAGATGTGTATCTAACAACACTAGATACAAGTTAAGGCTAATTCTCTCTTATGGATGGTATTTGTGATACTCACCTCCCTTAAGGTTTTAGCTAAATACCCGATAAGTATCTTTTTTATTTTGAATGAAAGGGAGGTGATAAATGAGAATGAAAATGGAAGTGTTTGATGAAATTTCAAATCAATGAGGGGTCAAGTGTATTTAGTCAACTTTCGGCTGCATTTTGAACATTGAAATAGAGAATGAGAAATCAATTTCATTCCGATTTGTTCATGTTTTTGGATTACTTTTAAAATGGAAACAAAAATAGGAATAACAAATTCATCGTCATATGGAAAGCATATCATATTTCACTCTCAAGAAGGATTTTGATTCCTCTCCTCTACAAGGATTGTGATTCATCAATCGTACCTCATAACAGTCATCCAGGTGAATAATACCGACATATGTAGGCCAAGTCCTTATTCTATAATATTTGTAAGATGGAAAGTCCAAGCGCATAGGACCCATATCGCATTGTAAGCAAAAACCAAGGCCCCATAAGCTGGAATGATGATGTTACCCTGCCACGATAAATTAGAGACAAAGTCCAACGCATAGACTCCATCAACTGCATTATGAGAAGGACTTCTCCTCATTGGCCGACTTTTCACTATTATCTTCATTGTTAATCTAATGTCTGAGAGAGGATGATAGCATTAATTAAATGGTTTACATCATACAACATGGGGTTGGTTTTCATTGATTTAAAATTGGAATTAGGCACTATGACTAGCTTGTCTGGTAATAATAAGTACCATATAGAAATCTTATCTTATTCTGATTAGATGTATAGGTCATATCTTACCCTCTTGGGAGAAAGAGAAAAACGGTGAATTGAAGAATAGGATGCAAAGGAAAAGCAATAAGTTGAAAATTATTTACTTTGTTATTTTAATTAGTTTTTGCTAAACATGATAATATAATTTTTTTTTAGTGATTTTAGGAAGTGTTTCTAACATTTGTAACACTTGAAATTCAAACATTAAAAATACTAGAAACGTTTTCTATAATCACTGTTAAACGCACTCTAAAGAGTACGTTTGATAATGAAAAAACGAAGTGTTTCTAATTTTTTTTATATTTGAAAATAATAATTTTTAAGTGTTAAAAAAGTTAGAAACACTTTTTAAAATCACAACGCACTCTTACTCATTAGAGTTATGTTTGGTTCAGGGAAAGAAAATAGAAAAAATAAAAAATAAATTTAAACTCAATAAGCTATTTATATATGTTTCTTCAAACTCGTTTTACTTATTTTCCTCTATTATATAGAAATTAAAAATTTTAAATATACATAAAATTTTGACAAATTTTAATTAAGTTTGATTTTTATTTTTTTATACTTTTCATGGTGAAATCAAACATAAGAAAACAATTTTTTTTAATATTTTTTTTCTTTTCTAAGTATGGCAACCAAACATAGGAGGAACCTACTAAATATTTATCATTATTTTTGCCAAACATGAGTGTCATATTTGATTAGCTGGATATGGTATCATAATGTAAGATATATATATATATATATATATATATATATATATATATATAATATAATAATATGTTAGGTTATTATATTTAATAAAACATATTATATAATGCTAATGATTGGTGTGGAATAAAAATTAGAATGAGAAGCATATCTCCTCTCAATATTCATAATTTTCTCTTATAAAAATATAATATTATGGGGCTGAAAGTCATACATATTAGGCTATGTTACATAGTAAATATATAAAAATACAATTATATTGGCATTATTTTAAGTTGTATTAAATAAATATTTTTTAAATTCTTGTCCTTTCAAATCAAAATTTAATTACCAACCAATTTAATTTTGGTTAGAAAATGAATAACATGAACAAAAAAAAAAATGGAAGTATGTGGATAAAATAATATCTAAGGACTTGTTTTGTAACTATTTTTTGAAAATTATTTAAATATTTTTTAAAAAATTATTCTTTAATATTTTGTAGAACAGAAGTATGTTTAAAAATTTAAAATATTTTTAACCTGTTTTTAATATTTTTAAAAATAATTTTTATATTTAGTATTTTATTTTTAACCATTTTTCATATTTGTATACTTATTTTTTTAAAAATAGTCATCAGAAAATAAGTGAAAATAATAAAAAATAACTAAAAAATGTTATTTGAAAACACGTTTCGTCTTTTCAAGAATAAAAAATAAAAAATAGATTTTTTATTATCAAACATATTTTTATAATTTTTTTTTAATAACAAAAAACTTTTTTAAAAACAGTTAGCAAACAAATAGTAACTATTTAATTTGAATTTTTTGAACTCCTTATTTTTCTTTATCTGTTACATGTGAATTTAAAGGAAACGTAAAAACTAAGTCAATCAATTATCCTATTACTAATTTTATCTTATTATTAGAAATCAAATATGATCCAAAGTTGTGACAGCTATTTTTTATTTGTTAATTAAAAATATTTTAAAATATATTTAAAATTTATAAACATTAAATTTGTCCTTGTATTTCCTTTAAAGGAAAAAAATGGGTTTCCAGTTATTAAATTTATTAAAGTTGTCAATCAATCGGTGTAATAACTCTCAAGTGGGACCCTTTTTGGACGGATCCCTGGCTGAAGGGTCAAAATAAGCCCATTCTTCCAACTACAATTCTACCCATCTGCCCTTTGCCTTTTTGGGTCCCTTAGAGGCATTTATGCTTCCCCATCTTTCAACAATTTTATTAATTAAATTTTGTCAATAAAAGCATGAAATAAATATTTAAAAAAAAAAATTATAACACACTTACATATTATATCATTAACAATATATTTGAGATTGATTTTAGAAAACGTTTTTATATTTTCTATAATTAAAATTATAAAAAAATTCAAATATTAAAAAATTTATAAATACTTTTTAAAATCATTAAAAAACAGACTCTAAATATGTTTAAAACCATATTTTCTTCCGATTTCTTTTCCCTCAAAGGTATTTTGGGCTTTGTAAAAGAATATAATGGGTACCACATATGGATTTTGCAATTCCAACCATTGAAATAGTGGATATTACAAAGTGTGATGGAGATGTGTATGATCAATAGTGAGTGTCACTTAGCAAATTTCTAGTTGTCTACTTGTAAGTCAAATATCATTCCATTTGAGCATAGCCTATTTAATTTCTATCCTCAATTTTATTTTTGGTGATGATAACAAAATATTATAACCGGATACTATTCTTTTAAGGTGTTTTATACCATGAGGTTTTGGATGGGAAAAATGTTGGTGATATCATCCCTTTTACCACTCTTTTTTTTTTTTAAAAAAAAAAATATATATATATATATATATATATATTTAATAGATGAAAATCAATTTTTATTAAATAAGTATAATCTTTTTAACATAATATGTGTGATATATATGACCCTATGATATCAGACGTATATGTGAAGCCAATCAATAAACCTAAATTTTAATCTAATAGGTTATGTTTGGTTCTTGAAAAATTCGAGAGAAAAAAAAGTTAAAAAAAATGAAGAAAAATAAAAAATAAATTTAAAATTAATAAATTATTTTTATATGTTTCTTCAAATTTATTTAACTTATTTTTTTCTGTTATAAATACATAAATTTCTAACTAATTTTAATTATATTTGATTTATTTTGTATTTTTTTTTTACAGTAAAATCAAATATGAAAAAACTATTTTTTTTTTTTTTTTAATATTTTTTGGAAACAAACATAGTTATAAGGATAAAACCAAGTTTAGCTGCCTACCATTGTAGAATTATAATATGAATTTATTTCAATATATTTATATTGGATGAAGGTAACCTAAAACTCTCTTTTTATAGATGGGGAAAGTTAGTTATGGTGATTTATAATAAAAAATAGATTTTTTTTCTCTTTTACACCTCATTTTTTGCTATCTATTTTTATTTTAAAACTTTATCCATTTAATTCTAAAATATTAAATTGAGCCAAGATTCTTTCTTTTTATTCAAAACTTCTATTTTTGGTTCTTGGAAGTTGTTAAGAAAAAAAATTGTTAAGAAAATGTTGGATTTCACTATAGAAAATAGGAAATATTTTTTTATATTTTTTTCTTTTACATTTTCCTTCAAACTTTCTGAAAACCAAACATAACCCTAATTTTTGGAGAAAAAATTTAAAACGACTTTTACTTTTTACTAAATAAAAGGCCACAATTATTGCATAATTCTTTATTAAAATAAAATTTTAAAGCAAATTAAAAAGGGTGGAAATGAGGAAATTGCAAAATGCAAGGGAGTTCTCATCAACATTATAGAAAGGAGGGTCCCTATACAAATTGCCCTTTTGCTTTTGTTTTATTGAAAAAATAGTAAAAGTCTACAAACCAACTTTTGTTTTTTTTTTTTTTTTTTTTTTTCAAAAAGTACTCTTAAATCAGGATATCCAAATTATGCAATTTTCTTTTGAGGAGAATCCAAACAATGCCCAGTTACTAGCTAAGTGCATTGATCATAAAAGCTATAGCATATTTCTTTTTTTTGAAGGATTGTGATGCTAACTTGTAAGTTTTGGACCCATGTGCACCATATGTCTCATCAATTGCAATCCTGATCAGACCCCACCAATCCTTTTGCCTTGTTTGGGTATCCTCCCTTTAAAATATTAATTATTATTTTTTTAAAATTATTTGCATATGTATATGAGGAAGGCTTCTCTCTTACTCTCACCTTAATCACACCCATTAAGGCACTAATGGGTGTGGTTAGATTAATGTTGTCTTTATCAGTTTGAAATTATTCTAAGTGTTGAGGGAGTGTTTGGATTTTAGTGGGTTGAAGTAAGCTTCTTTAGGGTGCTCTTTGTATTATACTATTATTATAGAAAATGATTCTTGGCCCCATGAACCGGGCTAAATGACATATCCATTTAAAGCTTTAGGGTTTTGTGATTGTTTTTTTTGTCTCTAAAGGCATAAACTTCTAAATCTTGGGGCTACAATTACAAGACAAATATTTACTTGCTCTTGGTGGGGAGTTGAAGTAAATCAACCTAACTCCTTAATTTTAGTAGGGGAGTCCTCTTCAATTTTTATTTATTTTTATCCCTTTTTTATTTATTTATATTTTTTTAACTATAAAAAATATATATGTGACTTTATCAATATGTTCTCACCTTCTCCAATACCCAAATATAGAAAAGTTTTTGCCCTAAATCTTGGTCTCCTTCCCTGTCATCTTCATCTTTTTTTTCCTTTGGTTGGGGATGACAAAAAATTCATTGGTTAGATCTTTTGTGAGATCCACCCCTTAAAAAGAGCAAAAATAGAAAGCAACATTTGGAGTCCAAGTTGAGAACATGGACAAGAAAGAAGAAAGCCCAGAAAACTAGCCACTTCCCATTGAGCTATCCTAGTAGTTTGATGCCATTTGCCCCACCCCCACCTAGACTAAGTTTCTTATGTTGCCATCCCTCAATTTCCAAGGAAGAGGAAGAGGAAGAGAGGGAGACCATGAAGGCCTCTCCTACCCTGACCCTCATTTCCTTCCCACTTCACTTTTCATGTTTAGTTTCCCCCTTCTTTTTTTAAAGAAGACAAAACAAGAGTAAAAGATAAAGTTAGGAAGCAAATGGGGGTGAGAGAGATGAAGGGAAGGAGCCAAGAATAAGAATTTAGGATTAGGATTAAGGTTTGTTTGGGTGGAAGGCAAAATTAAAAACAAAAGTATAGAAAGTGTAGAATGGGAGAGAGAGAACACAACTCCCCTCTCAATAAGAAGAAGGCAATGGATGCATGTTGATTTATAAAATTCACAAGTAAATATTAAAAGGGAAGTGATGAATGATGGTGGTTAGTGGTTATAGAATGTATGATGCAGAATGTAAGTAGTATTCATTGCATGTCATACCCACCTTTAATACACATGGAAGAGAAGTAAATGACATTCCACGCAACACATTCATTGTGGATGGAAGACTACAACAATTAAGTCGACACTACTTTCATCTTATTTCACCATTTCAAATTAATAATTGGTTAAAAAATATTAAAAAAAAATTTATAAGAATTTGTTTGATCGTGCTTTTTTTTTTAAACATTTTTAACTAAAAATATAAAGTATTTGATAAAATTTAAAAAATACTTTTAAAAATCACTCAATACAAATATTGTTTTTAGAGAACACTTAAATAGATAATTTTTCTAAAAATACTATTAAATATATTTTAAAAGCTTATTTAATAGTGATTTTTATGAAATATTTTTAGGTATTTTAACACTTAATTTATAAAAACAAAGAACTCAGAACATTATAATTATAAAGTGTTTTGATTGAATTATTAATCTAATAATTATTGAGTCTGAATGTATTATTTGTTCAATAATTCTCAAGTTTGCGTCAATTTACCTTCTTTACCTATATACTTAAGCTTTTAAATTAAATTATTCTGGAGACAATTTTTTAATTACAAACGCTTAAAAAAATAAAAATAAAAGTATGACTTTTAAGCTATGGATGTTTACAAACGCTTAAAAAAATAAAAATAAAAATAAAAAGCTTGGGCATTAAGTAATGGAAGTGGGAAGGTCATGGGTTAGGTAGGTGGAGTGGCATGAACCATGATGCAACGAAGGCGCAGGTGAATGGGCTTAGTCAGCTGATGAGGGTGGGTGGCATCTCATGGTTCTCACTCGTCTTCTCTGATATTTGGTACCCAAAACCCACCAATCAAAAATCCCCAAATGGCATTTGGCCTTTTTTGGTATGTGGTTTAGAATTGGGTGAAGCACAAGGACTCGTGCATGCACCTCTTTGGACCGAAGATTTGCCCACTCACGCCCCGACTTCTATATTTGCATTCACACAAACACAATCATTGTTTTTGCTTTTACCAAATTTGAAAACCCTATGACCATGATGCTTATTTTCCTTGGTGATTGACCGGTTTTTGATAATTTTGGGGTGAATTTATAAAATACTCTCCCTAATAACTTTTTATTATGTTTGGAAAAATGATTAAAATAAAATTTATTTATTTACTTTTAAATTATTCAATTTTTATAAAAACAATGTTAAAAAAATAAAATAAGTTTAAAATAATATATAAAATTAATTTTTATTTTTTCTATCATTTCACTTCTTTCAATTTTCTTTCATTCCTTGGTAGTTTCTCTCAATTTTTTTCAATAACCAAAGTGTTCGGTTATTGAAAAAATTGAAGGAAAATATGAAAAAAAAAATCAAAGAAGGAAAACAAAATAAAATAAAGTAAAAAGATTTAAAGTTAATAAATTATTTTATATAGTTTTTGAAATTATTTTATATATATATTAAATAATTTAACAAGATATAAATTTCTAATTAGTTTTAATTATATTTTTCATGTAAACAAAACATGCAAAAAAAAAAAAAAATTGTTTTGTTTTTTTTTTTGGTATATTGGGAACCAAACATAGCCTTAGGAAAAGGAAAAATTTGTATTAAAAAATCTAATGTTTTGTTCATTATAAAAACTATGAAAGAAATTCACATATACTTAAAATTAATTTATAAATTTATCTATTTTAAAATTGTATATGATTTACTAAGTTTAAATCTATTTTTTATTATTTTCATTTCGATTATATGCAACTTGCAATTTTCCTCAAAATTTTCAATAACCAAACTTAGGTAAGAGTTTTTATTTCTAGGTTCATTTGATGTTTGGTGGGTTTTAGGCTATGATTCACATTGAGTTAGTAGAACACTTATCCATTATATTTATATAATATAATTGAATATTACAAATATTTTGTTGAAGAAAGTGTTTTTGAGTTTTGAGCAAAAATAAGAGTCTATTTGGTCATATAATTAAAAAACAGACAAATCAACTTTAAATTAGACAAGACTTAATATGTTACATTCATTAATGACTTTAATAATTTTTAAAAATAATTTAAAACTCAAATATAAACTCATTAATATTGGACAAAAATTGATCTAAAATGATTCTATTGTTTTTATTTTACATAAAATGATTATTTGTTAAAATTTTTCACTAAACAAATCAACTTCAAATTAAATAAGACTTAATTAATATTTTTTAAAAATAATTTAAAACTCAAATAATAAACTCATTAATACCATAAATTTATAGATAGAATTATTTCACAATGACTCCATTATTTCTTTTTTGCACATAACTATATATAAATTTTCTCACTTGAAAAATGAACTGCAAATCAAGTTACACTTTCTATTAAATTTATTAATGGATTTAAGAATTTTTAAAAATAATTTAGAACTCAAGAAAATAATAGATCTTTGTTAGTCATGACTTTACTATTTCTTCTATATACTCCACTATATTTTTTAGATTTTTCTTATTAGGTAAATAAATCATAAATTAAGTAAGATATAATTGATAATATAAATTGTTTACTTATAATTTTTAAGAATAATTTGGAATTCAAAAAATTGATCCAATTAATTACAAATTAAATAAAAATATTTTAGAATATTATGTTCATAATTGAGTACTAAATATATACATATAATGAAAATCTTGACTTATTTACATGTTAAAAAAGTTAAACATTATTTGTTATTTATTTTAAATAAAATATTATTAATATTATTATTATTCATTTTTAATTAAAAAAATTATGAAGATGTTATAGTCTAACATATACTAAAATAGTATATTTTTGTAAAAAGAAAATATAATTAATGATTTTATTATAATAATTATTTATGATTTATGAATACCTATTTATTCTTTAATTTATTTATAATTAAAAAATATTTTCATTTTCAATAAGACTAGAACAAAATTTAATTAATATTATATAAAATAAATTTACATTGTTTTTACAAAATCAAAACAATTTTTTTTTTTTAAATCAACTTATTCAAACAAGTTTTTTGTTTTTTGTTGTTAAAATTCGTTTTCAAAAACAGCTTGTCAAACACCCTCATTTTTATAAAACACTAAAAAAACTGTTTTTTGTTCTTTAACTTAAAAACAATTTTTTAAAACAAATATAAAAAAACATGACCAAATAAGGTCCTAATATATATTTTTTTTAAAAACCATAAAGTAAATATTCCATCAAAATAATTCTTAAACTAGTGTATCTTAGCCACCGAGACATCGATGTGTCTTGAGAATTTTATTTTTAATTGTTTTTTTTACATCTCAAAATCGTAATTTAACTAAGGTTTTGATTTTTTTTTTAAACATAAAATCATAGTTGATGAATATTATTTTAGATTTTAAAATTTAAAGTAACTAAGACTTGTACCATTTAAAAAAAATTAAAAATCATAATGTCATGGATACCCAAATAGATGAAAAACAATAGTTTGAGACTTATTTTGGGTCATCTAATTTGTGGAATTTTTTTTAAATAAATTATTTTTGTTTAAAACTCTGTATTTTTACTGTTAATACCATTTCATTTTCTAAATGAGAATGAAATTATTAGAGTTATTTATTTATTTACTATATTGGAAAACTCTAATGGTTATCCTTTTCTTGTTTAAAAACTAAAACTAACAAATAAATTTAAAAAACAAAATTATGTAAAATTTTAGTCTTGACTTGAAATGTATCACTTCTATGTATTGATTTTGTGAAATCAAGGTTTGATTAATCTTGATTTTGATGATAACAAAATAAGGTTTAGAACTAATGATCATATTTCAAGTGTGATTAGGCAAGACGACTTTCAAAGTGGCAATCCAAAGACAAATCAAGCCAAGGAGAAATCATGAAGAAGAAGACCATCTCAAAGAGAAGAGTTTTTCAAGACCAAAGCTTCTTAGGATCTCTTTATAAGGTTATTGGTGCACTAGGACTTTCATGCATTTCATTCTTTATTTATGCACCAAAATCATCTAAGAGTAATATTGTTTTAAATATCTTAAGAATTGGATGATTTCATGTTTTCAACTAAGACCTTGTATTAAATAATTTTCAAACTTGTGTTAAAAGGTTTTACGTTGAAAAAGGTTGAATGTTGAGCAAAAAAAAATGGCTCAACTGGTTCAACCGGTCGACCGGGTTTGCTCGTCCGGTCAAGGATAGTTTGAGGGAGGCCAAAAAGTTTCTCTCTCTCCCAGTGGCCTTTTCTTCCAGGTCAAGGTTAAACTTCAACCGGTTGAGGTTCGATTGAGGCCCAACGGTCACTTTTCCTAACGGCTAGTCAACCGATCAACCCCTAACTCGACCGATCGAACCCCCAACGGCTAGTTTGATTTTTTTCTTCTATAAAAAGGCTTCAATCTTCATTGTTTCATAAGCTTAACCTTCCCAAATCATTCTTGAATATATTTGAGCCTTGGAAGAGTGTTTTTTAGTGCACCATTGTTTCATAACTTGCATATCTTTAGTGCACCATTCAATCCTAGTTTTTCTTGTATCTTTGAGCCTAAAGTTCTATTACTAAGATTTTGTGAGATCGATCTTTGTATATCTTAAAGAGGAATTTTCTCAAGTGAGGGGTATCACTTGAGAAGTTGTTCAAGAGTGGGATAATTCTTGAGAAGTGTAAAGGGTGCTTGGAGCTAAAAGTCTAAGAGGGTGAATTGGAACCATAATCCAATTATACAGAGATTGAAAGCTTGGTTGAAGCTTCAAAATAGTGGAACCCTCACTCGGTTAGGAGGTTGAGGAGAGTGGACGTAGGCAAGGAAGTACTGAACCACTATAAACTCTCGTGTTTGCACTCTCTTTTCCCTAACTCTTTTAAATTATATGCAATTGTGTTTATTTTGTTTATTATATATTTGCATATAATTGTCTCTTATTTTTGTATAGTTTAAATTTGTGAAAAAGAGATCATCACCCTATTTACCCCCCCCTCCCCCTCTAGGGTGATTACTATAGTTTGGATTAGCCTCAAATTCCTAACATATCTCTTTTTATTATTATTATTATTATTATTATCCTAATTTTATTTCTTTAAATAAATTTTAATGCTTAGTCTTTATTTTTACTGAATTTATTATCTTATTTTTAATTCTCTCAATAATTTTAAAGGTTTAATCCACTCCTTTTTGTTATCTGTTTATTTACATTAATCTTTTTGAATATCAAAATTTTTTTTAATAACTTTTTAAAGACAAAAATACCCCTTGATGAAATTCCTATAATGTTTTTAATTTATAAAAATAAGGTGAAAATAGAAAACAACTTTTAGAAAACGAGTATAATTTGTTTTCATCAATTTTTAAACATACACACATACATACACATATGGACAAAAATGGGTATAAAATAACTCTATTATTTATCTTCTACAATCATTCTTTTTTTATTTTTTTTACTAGACAAATTAACTCCAAGTTAAACAAAACTTAATGTGTTGGATTTGTTAATAAGTCTATTAATTTGTAAAATTAATTTAAAACTCAAATAATAAACTCGTTAATATCATAAATTTATGAACAAAAATTAGTTTAAAATAACTCTATTGTTTCTCTTTTACATAGAATCATTTTTTCTCGATTTTTTTTTCACTTGGCAAATGAACTTCAAATTAAAGAAGACTTAATGAATTTGATTCATTAACAAGTGTAATAATTTTTAAAAATAATTTAAAATTCAAATAATAAACTCATTAATACTATAAATTTATGGATAAAAATTGATTTACAATGACTATTATTTCTTTTATGTACATAATTATGTTTTTATAGATTTTCCCACTAGAAAACGTACTTCAAATCAAGTGACATTTTTTATTGAATTTATTAATGAGTTTAATTTTTTTTTAAATAATTTCAAATTCAAAAATAGATCTAATCACTAAAAAAATAATAGAGTAAAACTGATAAATCATAAGTCATGACTTTACTCTTGGGGAAAATGGGTTTTGATTCATTAATACAAAAATATATGGAAAAAAAATACATGAATTTTTTTTAAATTTGTATTCTCTCCATTTATTTAAAAATAATTTGAAATATATACACTTTTTTAATAAGTCATTCAATTATTCCCCAAAATGCCCCTTTGACTTATTACATCATCGACATCAATTGACAACTAAACTTCTCTACAAAGATATTTTCTTTCCTTTTAGATATTTATTATTATTATTATTAAAGATTTTTTTCCTTAGAAACAAACATCCCCTAGGTAGTTTTTTTTTCCTTCTCTCCATCAACAAACATTCCATAGGAGAAATGAGTTAAGACATCACTTTAATGAAAAAAAAAATTTAAATAGACCACGGAAAAAAACCATAAACTTTATTCATAGCAAAACTTAAACTCATCTACAATCCATTAGGGTTTCACTACTTTTAATATCCACACTCTTCAAACTTCCTCATTTTTGCTATGGGATGTTCGTTTATTCCTAGAAAAAAAAAAGTCTTAATATCTACGTGGAAAAGTCTAGTTGTCAGTTGATATTAATGACATGATAAATCAAAGTGGTATTTTGAGGAATAATTGGATAACTAGTTAAAAAGTGCATGTATTTCAAATTATTTTTAAATAGATGAAGATAATACTAATTTAAATAATTGAGGTTTTTTTTTTTCATATATTTTCATATTAATGAATGAAAATCCACTTATAGGCGTATATAATAAAAAATTTGACTCATTTACATGTTAAAAAAGTTAAACTTTATTCATTATTTATTTTAAATAAAATATTATTAACAGTTATTATTATTCATTTTTAACCAACAAAAGAAGAATATATCAATATCTTTATGTTTCTAACATATAATAAAATAGTATATTTTTTATTAAAAATATAATTTATGATTTTATTATAATATTATTATTCATGTTTTACTAAAGACTATTTATTTTTTAATTTATTTATAAATACAAAATTATTTTAATTTTCAATAAGATTACAATAAAATTTAATTAAGATTATATAAATTGAATTTACAAAATCAAAATATAAAAAATATTTTTAAAAACAACTTATACAAACAAGTTTTTTTTTGTTTTTTTATTTTATTTTATTTTTTAAATTTGCCAAATACCATTATTTTTATAAAACACGAAAAAACCATTTTTTTTTTGTTCTTTAACTTAAAAATAGTTTTTAAAAACCAAACATAAAAAATTATGGCCAAATGGGAAATTTTAAAAAACAATAATAATTAAAGTAATTATTTGAATTGTATTAAAAATGAATATTAAAATTATTTTTATCTTATAGTAATTTTTGTTTCACTAGAATAAAAAGAAAAAAAATTGTTTCATAATTATTTATCTTTAACTTATTCATAATTGTAAATTTATTTTTTGTATTTTTTTAATATGACTTAACTTGAATTTGATTTCATATTATTATAAATTAAATTTATAAAATTTTTATAAAGTAAAAATAAGACACTGTACAAGAATTTTTTTTTCTTTAAAAAAAACTTAATTTTCACTATAAATTATTTTTTTTCCTTTATTTAATTCCAATATTTTATATTTTTCTTCCACTTCTAACTCTCTTAGTCTAAGTAAAAAGAAATGTAAAAGTGAATACAAGGCAAGATGAATACTCGATAACTTAAAAGTATTTCAATGCTATAATTCTAGATATTGACCTTTTTTTTTTTTTTTGATAGGAAATATTGAAATGATATGATTTCATATATCCAATTATTATTAACTACTTGAGGATCAAGAAATTAATGAGATATTTAAATATTTACAAAATAAGAAATTATTAATTTATTATAGCTTATTTTTATTTGAAAATAATAATAAATAAAAAATTTGTACATTGGATTTATGATAATGTCATCCATGTCCATTTATATATAAAAGTTAGGCAAATTGAGAGCTTTAATCCAACTTGACCTGTAAATCAGGTTGCGATTTCATTCGACCCATGTCTAAATTAGACTAATAAGTATTCAATTCAAATCCTAGTCCAACTTGACCTTTGATCCAAATGCTTGACTAAGTCGATTTTTTTTCCTTTTTCTTCAAGCTCGGGTTAAGTTTAAATTAGGTTTGAATTGATCAAGTTATATATTTGTTATATGAATTATTCAAATTGTATGAGTTAAATTTAGATCGGTTGAATTGAACCCACATGTGATAACTCTTTAACTTTATATTTTGTACATTTATACAAAAATTTAAATAGAAAAGATAATGAAAAGAATATATTTTTAAAACAATAAAGTAATATATAATATAATTAAATGTATTTTTTTTTCTTTTAAAACCATTTGAAAGGATGTCAACCCAATATATTATATAAAATAGTATAAATTATAAGTATATATAAATATTGTTAATAAATATTCAATTAGTGGTTGGATTTAGGGTGCCCAACATTCTAATTAAGCCTAAGCCGAATTTAATACGGGAAGGTTTTTTTTTTCCCAAAACCCAACTCAATTCAAAAGGAGTTGCCTAACTTTGCCAAAAAAATTGGGATGAGTTTGGGTTCAGGTTGGATGGATTGAACTCGCCTAAGTTGTACTTCCAATTCAATTGTTTTAATATAAATTATTAAGTAATAAAAATTAATGGAGGATTTTTTTTCACATAGTTAAAGCCCATTCATGATTTTTTTTTTCCATTTAAGAAAAAAAACAACACCACATGGTTTTAAAAATTAATAAATTAATAGGCGTGGAAAACATTTTAAGGTGTCTTCAAAACTTCTTCAAAAAAAAAAAATAATAATAAAATAAAATTTAAAGGATTAAAATAAAATAAGTTTGAACGTGTGCATGAAAAAAATAATTTCTATTATTAAATATATTTCCCATTTATTTGTTTGTATTAGGTGTCTGTTTGATTTATTCATAATTGGTCTACTGATTGAAATGCATTAAATTGATACGACCAAACCATGTCCAAAAAGAATTGATCCAACAATGGAAAAGAGAAAGAAAGTGACCTCCCAATTGTACATGAGAATGGATTTCTCTCCAATAAAAATAAAATTAGGTAAAATTAAGAGTTGAAAATTGAATTAGAGTCTATTGGGATTTTGGGATTTGATTTAAATCTTTCACAATCATTTTTTTTTAATAATAATTTATTAAAGAAAAAGTATTATTTGAAGGTTATTAAAAACTTCAAATAAATTAAACCCTTATTAGCTTTTCTTTAGTTTATCAAATATTAATGTTATATTTGGTTCTTGAAAAGTATTAAAGAAAAAAAAAGGAAAATGATTTTTTTATGATTGACTTATAATGAAAAATATATAAAAAAAAATCAAATATGATTTCAATTTTAATTTTTAAAAACAAAAAATATACTAAGTTGTGTGGAAAATATAATATTCTTACATAAAAAGTATGAATTTATCTTCTATTTAATTTTTTTTTTAAATTTAAATACCTCAATTTTTAAAAAATCATTATCTTTTAAAGACGAGTTTATAAGAATTGTTATATTTTATGTTATAATTATTACTATTTTTTTTTTATTTTTAGAAAGATAAAACTTTTGAACTTAAGTATTCTTAAATTATTTAATTTTTATATAATAAAAATAAATAAAATGAGTTTAAAAACATATATGAAAGCAGTTTATTAACTTTAAAGCTATTTTTATTTTTCATTATTTTCTCCTTTCTTTTCGTGTTTCCTCTTTACTTTTTTTCTCTGATATTTTTTCTTAAATTTTCTAGAATCAAACCTAATATAAGTATCCATTTTCAATGGTATCAACACAATGATTGGTATTGAAAACAAGATTATTTAATGATACAATATATTTTGTATTGAAAATAACCTAAATAAGAGCAAATTTATGATTATTAGCCTATTAAAAATAATTTGATATTAAAAAATTTTCATTAAAGTTTGAGCACAACATTTTAGGTATATTTTTAAGGGTATTTTACTAATATTATAGAAAAAAAATCCAATTTCATTTAGTGGATTTGTATTTATTTTATTTTGAAAGACACTTTACTATTATTGTTTTTTGTTATTATTTCTTTTTCCTTTTTACCATTTGAATAATTTGGGAGAAGACTATTATTGAAAAAAGGTTATACATGCACCAATACTTGATTATTACTATTGATTATGGAAACGTGTGTAAGATGAGAGTTGTCCCCAAAATCACATGGAATTTGTCTTTTTTTTTTTTTTGGTAAATATAATGAGGGCATACATTATTTGGATATAGACACCCAACTTTTGAATTATTTCAAATAAGTATTATGAAACATAATTCATATTCTTCTTGTTTAACATCAAATCATTTGTGGATTTTTTTTTTCCAAAAATCAACACATTTTATTTTCTTAATTTTATTTATTTTTAATCAAATTTTTAATAAATAAATAAAACACAACAATATTGTTGATGCAGTGTTAGATTATAAGGTGTTTGATAAACAAACTTAATAATTGGTTTTAAAGTCAAAATTAATTTAAAGTAATAAATTTAGAATTTAATAATTTAAAATTAATTTAATAATATGGTAAAATAAAAGCATATTTTGTATTTCTCACATAATATGCATTTGAAGGAATATGAAATGAAATATTTTAAAATTTTCCAATATCACTCTAACTTATATTATTATTGGGCAAATACATAAGAAATCTCTAGTGGAACATGGAAGGGAAGAAGCTAAGCCTCTCACGTTCCAAATTTATCAATTGAAAGATAGTGCCAAAGAAATCACTTTGGCTTTGACTCAAAATTTGGGTGAAATACATAAAATGGGGTCTCATCCCTATCATTCATGTGCCCACTTGAACACTTTGATACATCATTCTACCATTTGCTATACCTTTAACACACACACTCTCTCTCTCTCTCTCTCTCTCTCTCTCTCTCTTTTCATTGTGTACACACATGAAAATCACATTACTCACCTAAAGGCTAAAACAAAAGAAAATAAAATTAGGCAAAGTAAGAATACTAGCTAGATGCATCTATCCACCTAACATATGCCCCCTTTTGCCTTCAAATTTTTTTTGTTCCCATGACCCCACAAACCCATCTCCAATGTGCCCTAATTTGGTTCCATTATAGCCTAATCAAATAATTATTTATTAAACATAATTTTGATGTATGTCTGTCGATCTGAACCGTTGGATTTTAGGTCATGGTTTGATCCAATGGAGGGCCAACTTTGCCAAATTAGTACACATGTTCACCCAAATGGTGGGTTGGGTTGGGTTGGGTTGGATGGGATTGGATTGGTTTAAGTGTAAACACCATAGTAAAACTTGCAATATGGGGTTGTTGGTGAAGGGGGTGAGTTGGGAATTTCATAATTGTATGAGGGCATTTTGGATGTTTTGACATGATTGAGATCAGGAATTTTATAAAAATAAATAAATAAAAATTGAAAAATGGTCATTGGTTATACCGAAGATTAGGTCCTCCTGCCCTAGTAAAGACGGCTTCTCTATTATTATTTATTATTTCTTTTCAACCAACAAATTAGACTACTTTCCTCTGTCTGGGCACCTAAAGCCAACCATGGACCCTACCATTTTAGCCATACACGTGGCAGTGATGATCAGAAACCTAATTTCCATTGTTAGGCTTACGTAGGACCCGTTAAGCACATGGCCTCAATTATCATTTTTAAGTGCTCCATTAAACGGCATATTTTGTTTAAGTTGGGAAAATTACTGTGTGAGTGGATCACACCGCGTATTTCCCTTTAAAGGAGACTTTACTATAAAGAAGATGAGAGGAAGGGAACTGGTCGATCAAAGGACAGCAGTTATGAGTTCTGAATGGGACCCACCACCAACTCTGACTAGTTAATTTTTTTCAGCTATTTTTTAGCCGTCCACTTGGTATGATGAAATCCATACCGACCGTCATTCATCAGCATTTTTTAATTCCCTGTTCAGTCAATTTCTAGAAAGGGTTTAAGGAAAGTATGCAAATCAAACGGTCAGGATGGTTGGACCACAAATGAATATTTCTGATTTGACTCATCTGAAGAATTTGTTGGATAAAATGGACGGTGGGGATGCTATGATGCATCCGATTGAAAAAGTCCGTGATGCTTATCATAATAAAAGTCCCGCTGCATAGGGTGACTTTTAGACTATTGACCCATCCCCTTTCGTGAACCCCAATAGTAGATTATTTTTAGCCATCGGATTTGAATAGTTTGTCATCATGAACCCCATCCACCGTTTGATTTTAGGACTGAAGATTTTTTTACTTTGACCACACCCTTTTTGGGGTCAAATCTTGATTTTTATATTTTAATAGAAAATATAAAAATTTAATTAATTGAAAATTTTTCATATTTTGAAAAAGATATAATATAATTTTGGAAAAATGATTTAATAGAAGAAAATTTTAATCTTCCCTTTCATGGTGCTGCTTTTTTAGTTCAACTTTTCCAACAGGGCCATTATAGCAACACGGTCGGTCACAGAACCCTCCATCACTGTCCAATTGAAATAAGACTTCTGATGGGGTCCACAGAAAAAAGGTCATGAAGCAAGATCAGGAGTGGTGAAAGGGGCTGTGATCACTGGTAGTCACAATCTAAGGTGACTTTAGCATATAGTTTTTTTTACAAAGATATCCACTTAATATTTATCAACATCATGACTCATCTCATACGAATGGGAAATAAATAAATAAATAATTTTTTTTTTGGATCAAAATGAAAAAAAATAAAAAAAAGAAGCCAAACACCCTCTTTGTTTCCTTCTCCTTTCCTTCTTGTTCTCTCTGCCCATTCCCACACTTTTTTTTTTTTTTTTTTTTTTTATAGATTGTGAAATTTTAAAGGCAAAATTTTTGTTTTTGAGAAATTAATTTTTGGGGTTTTGAAAAATTGTGTGGGTAAAGGAGAAGAGTCCATAGTCAACAGGATATGGGGAATAATATTCCTATACCCATGAGGTCCATTATAGATGAAAAAAAAAATATTTATTTGATGGAAAAAAGGAATAGAAATCTTTGAATAAAACCAAAAAATAAAGCAAAGAAAGCTGAAACATTTACTTCATATACAATACAACAACAAGAGGTCATACATACACACAACACACCACCACCCCCATTTCACCTTCCCTTTTCCCAACCATTTATTAGATTCCTCCAATGGTCTTTTCTTTTTTTTCCATTGGATTGTACAGATTCCCAGCTGCAATCCCTTCTCAATCTCTTCATTTTTCTTGATTTTTGCATAGTTTATGTGATTTTCTTGGACTTTAAGACACAAAACTCTTCTGGGTCTTCTTGGGTTTTGCTTTCTTCTGCAAACTTTATCTGGGTTTCTCTGCACCAGTTTTTGCTATAAAGGGGTTGAAGAGAACAATCCTATTTTCCCAAATTTTCATTTTCTAGTTCAGCTTTTAGTTTTTTTATTTTATTTTATTTTTGTCAAGAAACTGGTTATTTTTCCTTTTTCCTTTTTTTTTTTGGGTTCTTTTTTTGAATTTTCTTTCAATTTATTTTCTTTGGATTAAAGAAAAAAGAGAGACATGGGCAAGCATGGACCTTGCTATCACTGTGGTGTAACAAGTGAGTTTTTGTTTCTTCAAATTTCCTTTTAAAATTTTGAATATTCAAGAAAGTGAGTCCTTTTTTTTTCTGGTTTTTTTTTTTCTCTAATAAATATTCTGTGAATTGTTTTATGTTCTTAATCAGTTAGTATGGAAGAGAATACCCGAAAACTGGTTGCATATGAAAAGGGAAGAAAAGAAACGGAAAAAAATGAAATATGTGTATATATCTCTATATTCTGATGGAATATTTACCCCCTTTTCGTGAATTTATTGATTATTGGTGGATAGAAGAACTACAAGGGTTCTTCTTCCTTTGAATATATGTGCTGGCTTGAATTTGTTACTGAAATCAATTGGGGTTTCTTATTTTTGGGGATTTCACAACCTTTTCTGTTTGCCGTGAATTCTTCTTTGACTACTTTGTAATTTGTGTCACCAGTAGAAATTGAGGTTGTGTTTGTTGAGAACTGGGAAATTAGAGGGTCTATCCTTTGGTTCCTCTTCTGTTTTCATTGATTTTGAGTTGTTTCTTCTTGAAACGAATTCTATTATTGAGTCAAACCATATTTTTCCCCCTTCCTAATTTGATGATTTCACTGAAAAATGTACTTTTTGCAATACCCAAGTTTCAATTCCTTTATGTCTTCCATTGAGTTCTTGCTAGATTGCTTGCTCATATCTTACTATAATGGACTATTTTCTGGCTAGAACTACAGCTAAACAACCATTCTCTCAGTCTTAATTATTGCTGAAATATTTGCTGGCTCTAGAGTGACCTCTTGAATTTGCCTACACATGTTTTTCCTCTCAAACTGTTTTCTCTTGGCTTATGGTTGAGAGAGAATTAATCTTACACCAATGCTATTAGGTTTCTCTACATTCCAATATTGCTCTTGCTCAGTTGAAAGTTCTCATTCTGATTTATATCCTCAATCTCTGTTGATGGGAATTGTTTCATTGCTTTTATCTCCGGACTGTGGTGCTTAATTTCAGAAAGGGTCTTAGCAGCCAATTGAAGTAGTTATTAGCACCCAAAACATTGCACCATTCATTCTTCTTTCCAACAGGGTTTCAAAGGCTAGTTGGTAGTGCATTTTGTTTAACCTCCCAGGTCATATTGTCATCTCCAAAATATTTTTAAAACTTTCCTTAGTTTGCTGCAACTTCAACCACTCAACTGAATTCAGCTAAGTTCTTTCCAATTCTTTGTCAATGTGTTACATGTGTCCCATTTGCAGCAACTTGACGTGGTCAAGTGATCATTCAATTCCTATAGTGTCTTTATTTCTCTTGCATTTTAGTTTTTGGGGGAGGGGAACGATTTGCGATTGTCCATTACTAATGGTTATGAGGTTCTAGTGTGCCTTCTTCTTTCTTGAGCTCAGAAGTCAGAGAGAGGCAAAGATTTCATGGCCAAATAGATTTGGTAGAGAGAAATTCAGGATTTCTGACTTGCTTCTCTTACTAAGCACTGAAAAATGGTGCTGTTTCAAGGAAACTCCCCAGGACCTGGACAATCTGAAGGATAATGCTAATTCCTTCTGATTTGTTTGTAAACATGGTTGATGCTGCTTGTTGTAACCTTATTGTTATTGGTCGGGTTTCAGCTGATGTATCAATATGATAATCTCCATTATCGCCCATGCCATTAGAGAAACTATCACCTAGTTGTTTTCTGTTCATCTAGGACTTATGCCACTGATTCCATCCCTGAACCTGATTTCCTTTATTTATCCTTTGCTTTCTCTCTGTGGCACTGCTTCCATGAAGAATTCACTACTTTTTTCACTAAATGCACTTGTCTATAAATTCATAGTTGGTTCTTCTAATGTTTTACTCTGTTTTTTGTGAGGGCAGTTTTATTAAGTGCTGAAAGGAGTGAAAGGAATACTGACTGGTTGCATTCTAACTAACTATTAATCAAAATGCTCCATGTGTTATTCAAATGCATTTCTGGTTCTGAAAAATCCTTACAAGTAAGACTTACTAGAAAACTTCGCATCCACTTTTTCAATTGGCATCTACTTCTAAACTTGATTCTGGTCCTATTACCAGTTAAGAGCCTCTTACTTTGGCTTCTTATGTGGTATTTCATAACAACATAATAACATTCTTATATGGTACCAAGTTTGCAATGTATTTGAGTTCTACAGAGGGCATTATCAGTAACCCACTAGAGTCTACATGTGGTTTGGGAGGCTTCAGCAATGTCCACAGTATTAGTCACAATTGATTGGGTGTTGTATGTTTTGTATCATGAAGAGTTGCTTTATATTTGTATTCTATAACGAAGAAACACATTGAATAATAAAATGTTATTGATCATGCATTGCTAGTGAATATGCTCCATTTCACATTTAGATTTGGTGGAAATGCATGATGTGCATTTTCATTTGGTGATGGTTAATCCAAAATGATGTCATGCAATTGGAAACATCTTTACATGAAATTTAGAGTACGTTTGGTAGTGATTCTAGGAAACGTTTTTAATCTTTCTAATACTTGAAATTTTTTATCATTTAAATATTAGAAATGCTAGAAATGTTTTCTAGAATGGCTCCCAAACACACTCTTAATGTCCTTTTAATTTGATTGCTTGGACTTTGTTATAAAGAGGATAGACTAAACTTTGTGCTAATGGGTTGGCAGTGGTGTGCTTTTAGATGATGCCTTTTTCTTTCAAGCCTTTCACTTCTAATTGTGGCTATTATTATTTGTGCGAATGACATTAAGTTTCAGAAAAGCAGTTCTTCTTGTCATCTGAATTGTGTCCTTAATCATTTTTCTTCATGAATTATTTAATGCATATGGATTGCTGATTACCAATCATTGTAATAGACACCCCGCTTTGGCGCAATGGGCCTCCAGAGAAGCCAGTACTCTGCAATGCCTGTGGATCCCGATGGAGGACAAAAGGAACCCTTGAAAACTATACCCCTCTACATGCAAGGGTAGATGGTGATGATGCTGAGGACTACAGGGTTTCCAGAGTGAAGAGCATATCTATTAACAAAAACAAAGAAGTGAAGCTGCTCAAGAGAAAGCAAAATCAAGATAATGTGGTGGTTAATGGTGTTGCCTCTGATTATAGCCAAGGTTCCCGGAAGGCTATAGATGAAGATACAAGTAACAGATCAAGTTCTGGGTCTGCCATATCTAACTCTGAGAGCTGTGCACAGTTTGGCAGTGCAGATGCAAGTGATTTGACAGGTTGGACACTTGCTATAATTAACCTTCACCTAAAGATAGTTTCTTGTTTCCCCCTCTATTTTGGTTAGTCATAGGGGATCTGCTTTGTTACATTGACGGGTGAACTCAATTGGAAATATATTGGATACAATGAAAGAGTTTCATATTCCATTGCCAATTTTAAATTGCGACTGGAAATTCATAAATAGGGTCTTCAGAATTGAAATATTTTGATTTAGAAATGCTCAAAAAACCCAACATTACTATACTTATCAAAAAAAAAAAAAAAAAACCCAACATTACTATAAAGTTTAAATTGAGTAGCATCTTGTTAATAATGACTCATGTGCTATTTCAAAATAAAGAGAAATGGCTTCCTTTAGCTTTTATGGATGACATTATTTAGGATATTGGCTGCTATACACATATGGTTATTGTGCAATACTTCAATAATATATCAAACTAACACCATCATCAGAATGGTGTGTTCCTATTGGAAAGAGAAGAAAAAAATCAGGGCATTGGATGCCTCACTCAATTGTATTGATACACACCATTTTCATGACTTTATTTTTCTTAGAAACAAATGGAGCCCAAATGATCTGGTTGTAATTCAACAAAAAAGAAAAAAATCTCAGTGCACCCTTCAGGTCTTGATGTGGGTTATTTTTGCTATATATATTTTTATTTTGATTGGATGGTATATTTCTATAGATTTAGTCATTCTGCTTGAGCATTTTTAGTTCTTAAACACCTGTGGATTTATATTAAAGGTACTGGCTTCATTTTACAAAGCTATATAGAAAATGTTTCATCCTAATGCTATTTCAGTGTTTGCTGACTATTAAGTTGCTTTCAATTGGGCCTTTTCTTTTATCATACAGGTCCTTCCCAATCCATTGTGTGGGATACAATGGTACCTTCAAGGAAGAGGACATGTGTGAATCGTCCAAAGCCATCTTCAGTCGAGAAGCTAACAAAGGATTTATGTACGATTTTGCATGAACAGCAATCTTCGTACTTCTCTGGATCGTCTGAAGAGGATTTGCTTTTTGAGAGTGAGACACCAATGGTCTCTGTTGAAATAGGACATGGAAGTGTTCTTATCAGGCATCCAAGTGCAATAGTTCGAGAAGAGGAATCTGAAGCTAGCTCTCTTTCAGTTGATAACAAATCATACCTGGTAAATGAGGTTTATTCACGCATTGGCGCCCTTCCTGTAAATACAAACAATAAGGGCATCAATTTTCCAAGTCCTGGGCTTGAAAAGATGAAGAAGCCTGCTGGACTGGGGATGCAACAAGAGCAAACAAAGAGGTAACTCCTTCCCACATTAGTTTTGACCATGAATTACACAAAATTCCCTTTAGGACTTGCATATTGTAGCTGATTATGTAACAAGGAACCAGGGGTAAATTCAGTGTCAATGGTTAACACGGCAATCTCTGAACGTGTAAAATGAAATGAACTGTAGTACAAATGTGAGTGTAGTTAACAAACATGGATACAATGTCCTGGACAGGTTCAATCAGTAAAAATAGGACTGTCTGACATGGAAATCCGGCATTAGTATGAAACATGGGTGGGACAAATGTGGGTTGTTGGATAATGTTTCTGCTTTGCATCCTTAATTTTTCTGTTGTTGGAATTGCAGGGACAAGTCTCAGCACGAAAAATTGCAAATCCTAGCAAATCATAATTCACCTCTGCGTTCCATAGATCTAAAAGTAAGTTGCATTCATATACTATCTGTTTAATTGCATTGTAGAGGGCAATTCCTTCAAAACACGATGTCTTCTTCTAATTTTACATTTCTGTAATTAGGTTCTCAGTGTGCCTCTAGTCAGTGTCATGATGAGAGAGTTCTTCACATGTATGAAGTTTTTTCCTTATCATACAGAGAATGATAATTTTCACCTATATTAAAACGTTCTGAATCACATTTAAAAAAAAATAAAAAATAGGCATATGGAACCTACTTTATCATGAACCTCATAAACGATGAATTATTTAGAAATATTGCAAATGATTTCCAAATTATTCATAAAATCCTGAATTATCTGGAAACATTCCAGAATGACAACATATACTTTTTATTTATAAAATCATGAATTACCAAGCATTTAAGTTAATATTGAAGTTCTTTGAATAACTTCCAAACTTCTTGCATGAGGCCAATTCCTTATCATCCCTAGTGCCCATTCATCCTAAATCTCAAATTTGTTGTTACCAGGAGCATGTCCTTGGACATTTTTCTTCCTAAAATTATTGAGTGCTTATCATGATTACTGACCTATCCATATTTGGTGTAGGATGTAGTTAACTTTGAGGAGTTTGTTGGACATTTGACAAATGAAGAGCAGCTGCAGTTACTGAAGTATCTACCTTCAGAGGATACTGCCAAACTTCCTGACAGGTTGGTTTTTTGCTTTTCATGTATTATTTATTTTTTGTTTGGTTAAGCCCAGAGAATATTGTATCATATGAAAAGTTGGAACATTTTGTTGCAATTAGGTATGCTGCATTTCATAGGATATCCGTTGGGCAAACTTACATGAAGAGATAAATCACATCAATGTTAAGGCTTTCCTAACCCACATGGAAGTGTAGTCATCCCCTTTTTGGCAATGTTTGAGCTTAAAAATCCATCTTTGATTAAGTCATTGGGAAGAACCAAATCATCATCCAAATTTTTAATGGGAGCTTGAACAACAACACCTGCTACCCAAAGAACTTATTCAAATACCATGTATAAAAATGGATTTTTTTATTTTTAATTTCTCTTTCATTTTCATGTGGTTCTAAATGGTCTTTAATGCTAATGTCTATGAAATTCTAATTCCTATTGTTTTTTAATTCTAGTTCTTGCATGTAACTTTTTGAAAAGGAGCGACTTAAAATTCCATAATCCATATGTGCATAGTGCATCTCATATCTTTAACATAGATAATAGAGGATTTTAAAGAAGTCGATGCAGGACCCAACATTAACATATTACCTTTGTTGTTTCTTCTGCAGTCTTAAAAGCATGTTCGACAGCCCTCAGTTCAAGGAAAGCCTTTCTTTCTTCCAGCAGCTGCTCGGGGAAGGGGTCTTTGATACCTCTTTCCCAGGGGTGAAAGCTGAAGACTGTAAGACTTTGCAGAGGCTTGCATTGTTGAATTCTGAAAAATCCAAATGGGTGGAACACTATAATTTACTTAAGGTTTGAATTCATTTCTTGATCATGTCATGAAAAAGTTAACTATGATTGTCTTTGGAAAATGAATTTACAATTTCTCTGGCTGCAGAAATGTAAGAATAGTACTGGAGTGTCTGTAGTTGTGGGAGAACCTAAGGCCATTGCAGCAAGTAATTTTGCAAATGCCAAGAGATCTCGTGATGCCCAAAATCAAAATTTTTCAGGTCAGGCATTTTTCTTTCACTGTAAGAGATTGAATGACTCAGAGCTTGTAAATTTCTGTTGAAACTAGAAGAACAGCTAGTAGATAAAAAAATAAAAATAAATGGGAAGCAAAAATAAGAGCTTCCAATGCTTAGGGCACTCCTCAACCTAATGATTATGGCATGCCTTATTTAGTTAATACAACTGAAGGGGGGTAAAACCTATCTGCTTCCAACCTCAGCTGTGATTTCTAGTTACAGATTTGTGAAATTAGAAGTGTAGCCAAACAATTTCTTATACTTGATACTTCACATGTTAAAGTTCTTTTCTATATCTCCCTGAACTTTTTGCCTTTCTTTTGCACCATTCTAGGAGGCTTAGAATTGCTAGACGTACACGATCCTGATAATTTGTCATTTGATGTGTTTCCCAGGAATACTGTTAATATGCATTTTTAATGTCAGTTTAGGAAATATTGATTGACACTTGCATGCGTAGCCAAACAACATTTTTTGGCATGTATCAAACTGTTGGACTGATAATTGAATAACAAATTCTCATAATACTAGAAAGACATTGTTGTTTTATCTTTTTGTATTGCACAGCTGCAGCACGAAGTTGAAATTCTTGTAGTTTTCAAGCCTTTCAAGGGGTTGATGATGGTTGCTAACAAGCAACTGTCTTACATTAGAATTAATGAACAAGCCGATTTGTTACTTGACTTTGTACATAGTATATCAATCATGCCTGCTGTGATTATATATATGGTACGTTACAATTGTTCTCAAGAAATATCTTGTGTCTTTCAGAAGCAAGAACTACGATGAAGAGCCCGAGAAGGGTGATTATGAAGGCAGTAGAAAAGGAACATATAGACAATGAAGGCTCTAGCTTCAGTCCAAGAAGTCTATTTGCCTTGCCTCCTGATGGTGGCTCTCTTGAGCTGGATTCATTCACCTTTGGTGATGAAATTTCTGATCATGATCTACTGCTGGATGTGCCATCCAACAACTCATTCCCACAGGCAGAGCTCCTTCATCCAGGTTCGGGCTTTGGCACCCAACTGCAAAGCACTAGTAGTAGCTCAGCATACCCTCATCTTTTGCGTCCCTGACAATGATGTTAAACACTACTTTAATCCTTAGGGCTATGTAGGTATTTCTTCTGCCAAAAACCCATTATGGGTCCACATATTTTGCATGCCAAAAACACAAAAAAGGAGTTAATGTGAATGAGGTTTGATGGTTGCTCTTTTTTTCCTTGACCTATATTGAACTTAGAATGCTAAGGAGATGATGTGGGTGGGCTTTTTGTATAGGTTGACAAAAGGTTGTAATATATAGCTCAAAATGCAGAAGAGATGGTAAGTTGCAGAGTTTTGTATGCAATTTAGTTTTCTTTCTTTTCCTTTTTCATTGCAAAACAACTTTGTAACACTCTTATATTGGCTTGCTTTAATGGTTTTTTGGATTTACCTTTTGGTTTCTTCTCAACCAGGAAAAAATAAAGGAAAGAAAAGAAATAAATTGTGGGATGTGGGATGCATGTGAAAGAAGTTGACACCTATGTCTTTCTTTATCCTTTTTTGAGGGATTCCTGCATAGTTGAATTGGTAGATTGTTTCACAATGATAAGATTTTGTCTGCCCACCTGTTCTGTGAAGTATTTAAATATATGTATATTATAATCAAATGGGTGTTTGATTATTATGGAGACAGTGTCCTCAGTGAGAAGAAGAATGGTGTTTTCTTGAAGGAGATTACTAGGTTGAAGATGAAGAAAATGAAACAAAGGTTGAAAGAGGAAAAAGTTGGATTGACAAGGTGGTAGAATTCTAGATTTTCTTTTCTTTTAATCATTCTTGAAACCAAAGTCTGGTGCCTTGGAAGTTTCATCCATTGCCACTTACTTTCCCCTGAATGATGATATTTTCACATTTTCTGCTCTAATGGGATTGCTGTTTGGTGAAATGAACGGTAAAGACTCTTTCAAATTTCACATCCCATACCAATCTAGTAGATAGAAAGGATGACAAAGTCAAGAAAGCCATGTGAATGATCTGTTGGCCTTACTTTTTATTTCAACTTTATTTTAATCAACTGCAAATGAAATAAAATTGGGCATATTTAGAGCACTGGGTGTTTGGATATGAACCCAAAATCCCCTTTGGAATCACTTTCAAAAATGCTTTTAATTAATTTTCATTAATTGTTATTGTTTTATTCATTGGAAGCATGATAAAAATGAATATTAAATGAGGCATGGATCCAGATAATCCTATAGAATTATAGGGATTCTGCCCCATCTGTTTAAAAGTGGAGGGTGGATATCTGGATCCAATGTGGAAGTGAATATATTCTGAGTGGGGAAGGATTAAAGATATATTTGTGTCCATATTCTACACACCATCCCATAAGTGGATAACCATGGGAATACAAGGATATCTACTTTCAGGATCAAGGTTCACTCTCACTTTAGCCTATACCTACTCATCACTTCTATGTAAAAAAAAATTAAGTACTGAAAATTATAAAGATAAAATAATATTTTGGTGAAATAAAATTAAACTTGTGTTAAAATTTTGAAAAGGTAAAAATACTTGCTTTGTTTGGATGGAGCATGTTAGAGTGTAGAGGCAGTGTGTGAACACCTTGAAAAATTGGGAAGCAATTTTTTACAAGTCCCCTACTTAATTCCCCACCTAAACATCTGAAAGAAAAAAAAAAAGAAGAAAGAAAATTATAACTTCCCTTCTTTGAGAGTGGAGAAAATTAAAATAAGAAATATATTTTTAGCATTACTAGCTTCACTATTGAGTAGAAATGAAAGTTAAAATCATGATTTTTGAGTAACAATCTAATATTATATATTTTTTTAAATATACAATATTTTTTATAATATTAATTCAAATGTGATATTAATTAGTTTTTTAAAATAAAATATTAGTGTACTGATTTAGTATTTATCGTCATTTAGGTTGTTAAAAGTATATGATAAAATCCGAAATCTACGTCATTAGATAAATCTATAAATAAATAAAACCAAAGTATAAATAAATGGACTGATTTATCATTTGATATCCTGAGTAACCTCTTTTTTGTTTTTTTAATAAGAGGTTAAAATAACTTTTCATAGTTTTAATTTCTTAAAAACCATGAATGAAAGAATGACAAAACACCAATTATAACTAATTCCAAATTTAAAGGATTTCTCGATCTATTCATAGGCCCTTGAAGGTATTTAGCATATAATTCTCTAACTTCGTAATTTTTTTTAAAAGAAATAAATATATAAAATTACAAATAGACTTAAATTATTTTCCTTTCATCCAAACTCTAATCCTCAATATTTTCTCTTTCTTCTTCCTTGGGAGTTCTCATTTTCATTGGAAGGAAAAGATTGAGACTTACAACCATAGCTTACAAGGTATGCTAATATTTATTAAAAAAATAAAAAATAAAAAGTTATAGGTTTCAAAGAAGCATAAACAAAATCCTCAATTTTTAAAAATTTTATTTCTATTTTTTATTTTTTATCTTTTTTTTATTCAATAAAAAGAGGTAAAAGATCCATGCATAGATAAGAGAAGATGATTAGGCAAAAGTGTGTATTAAAGCACAAACTAGGCCAAGAACAAAGATAACAAAGATACCAATAAAATCTTGAGCTTTATCACTTTTCATCATTGATAAAAGTTTATTTTTATTCATTAAATTTCTCCTATTCCTCTAAAAAATTTAGTTACATTCATTAATCATCTTAGAAACAACTCTTAGCTTTATAATCTTTTTTTTTTGGGAAGATTTTTCCTAAGTACTCTTCCTTGATTCAATAAGCTATTAGTTGATACACTATATTTGGGGTAGAACTCCAACACATTTTAAAAGATCAACTATATATAAACATTATTTATTTATTGGAAGAGATATATGCATTGTTAGAATTTTTTATTGGAATTTTTTTATTTGTCTCCTTATGTACCATGTGTTTAATAGATTTTTTCCTTGTTTGAGTGTGCTTTAGGTGATTGGTTGTCATTGTGAAGAATAGAAGATTCGAGTAGTTAGTTTTTGGTTGATTTGGGTGTATTTTTTGTGAGAACTCGGCTAAGTGAGATTAATGAACTTAAGTGTAAGAGTTTTGGAGGATTTATTATATTTTTATGTTTTGTCCCAAAATTGTTAAAAGGAAAGACCACGCTAATGTATTAGTTATGTTGACAAATTTGCTCCTAAAATCATTGATTCTAAACTACTTTACTATTGAAACTTATAATTCACGTAAAGACATTTTAAAGGTAAATTTTAGTTGTACTTGAGCCAAAAAGGCAAGTTAAGGATGCTTGAAAGAAACCGAGAGAAATTGGCTAAAATTTGGTGTGAAATAGGAAAATGCAAGCATGATACTTGAACATCCAACATGGGATGCTCAAGTGCCTTAGGGTGCTTAAGGGATGCATGCTATTTGGCTCCATCTTTTTTCATAAAATAAAATGTATTTTTCTAAGAATTCCTAGGGTCACATGACTAAAAATTAAGGTCTTGATATAAAGCAAGAAACAAAAATCTGCTCTTATGACTTTAGAAGATCTATTACTTTAAGATAGAAAATTTTCATCTTAAAAGAAGCATTTTCTTTTTAAGCTAGTTCATATTGCAATCTTAATGACAAGCAATTTTTTTTTTCAAGCATTTATATAGTTATGTAATGGTTCTAATAATTTGACAAAAATCAATGACAATTACATGGTCATGACTCAGTTGATTTTTTCATACATAACCAACTACCACTTGTAAAAATAATGAGTTATGATTACAGTTTTTGTGTGTTGTAAAGAGAATACAATCCTTGATAATGAGGTATGATTCTTCTATTGAGTTTGCAACAATGCTACTCTCTAGAAAATTATAACTCAAGGGTGGGCTTGGAATTTGTGTGTAGGCCTTTAGATGGTTAGGTAATACTATAAGCCTCACAATGAGAAAAGCCTTGGGTTTGCAGATCTTAAATGACCATATTGAAGAAAGATGATAGGGATTTTCTTGCAATACATGGCAGGCCTCAATATTTTAAACCCATACTCAAGAATCTTGTTGCAAATAAAACTGCTGCATTCCTCGACTCTTTTAAATCCAAACTGGCAAATCTTGGTGTAATTAAACTGCTACACGCCTAAACTCTTTAGAACACGAACTGGGCAGATCTTGTTGCCTATAAACTATTTGTCAATAGGCCTGCATTTGATGTGTGGAAATGAATTTACAAAAACACTAGTGTGTTTGATATATGGGAATGGGAACGGAAATTGGATGAGAATGAAGATAAATTGTAATACAATGTTCAAGAGATAAATCCAAAATCCTAATGAGAGCGAGATTTAGCTTCCATACTAATGAATTTTTTTATTCTTATTCTCATTCTAAAGAAATAATCATAACACATAAAGGAATGAGAATAGAATTGATTTCTTATTCTCATTTTCTATCCCAGTGACCTTAAAGTGTGACAGGTCCATCCCCAAGAGCACTCAATTCTTGAGAGTTGTTTTGAAGTGGGTTTGAGAGGATCTTGTGTGTGTGTGTATATATATGTGTGTGTGGGTGCGTGTTTGAAGGTAAACACTGAAAGCTCTGCCTTTCTTTTTAATGATGTGCAGTCATTACTCGATCCTAGTATTTATAGATTGGCAACACTCATGGATTATCAATAAGTTCAATATATTTAGAGTGGGAGGCAAAGGTCCTAAACCCAAGCAATATGGAACTTGGTCTATTTTAGTCTCTGCATTTGTTTCCCTCCCCAAAACTGATAGATAACCTCTCTCATTTGAGGCCATAAATTGGAGCATGGATCCTAAACCATATATGGTGAAAGACAAGAAATTCTTCAAAATTGTGATAAACAGAAGGAGGATACTGATCATATTACCATATTAGAAACATGATATTTACAATTTGAACTCATAAACAAGATTCTCTCCCTAAAGGAGTCACTGTGTTCCAAAAGTTCTCTATCTTTGAACCCCAGTTTCATGACCAAAAGACAGTTCATATCATACAAAATTCATCCACAACAAGATTAAACATCCAGAACTATCCATACCTTCTCGGTTCCAAGTTCAAAGGTTCTAGCATGGATACCTTATCAGTACCTTTCAAAGTGGTTACACCTCCAAAAAACATTTGATGCCCTCAAATATACTATTCCTTTGAGTAGGATCACTAGCTCTCAAAACCCACCTTGCCAAAAAGTCCAAAAAGAACACCCATTGTTTCATGGGTGAGCTATACATCTTCACTGTCACTGGGTGGCCACCACCTAGGCCGAGGGAAAGTCATACCGCGTCTCTTGGCAATCTCCAATATATCAGTCTCTTCAGTCTCTGCAGGATTCCAATCACATTCTCCACATAGTATTTTCAAGACATCCACCACTGTAACCTGTTGCCGATTTCCAGTGACTGAGTCCCTTGCTGCATCTTCCACTGGCCCACAAATTGATAATGGCAATTCACGTCGCTCTTGAGGAACTTCAGACAACAGGGGTGGAAGGGGAGGACCATTACGAACACTTCGAATGATATATTTGAACTTTTCAAGATCCTCTATGTTCTTCCTAATTGTATCTCTCCCAACAATGCTTTGCAGTATATCACCTTCAGAAACATCCCCATTGCTCTTACCATTCTCTACACCTTCCCTCTTGGTAACATCAACATCTGAATCCGTCTTCATAGGGTCCTCTCCCAGCCCTGAGACTCCACCAGTATCTTCAAACTCCGATTCTGGAAAACATGGCTTCTTCTTCACCGGAGTGTCTTCAATCAACATTATTTCATTACCCTGATTGTTTTGGGGAGATATAGTGTTACAATTGCCGGGACTGACACTGTTAATATTCAAATTCCCTGGAGATTTCAACGGAGATTTCAGGGGAGATTTTATGTTTCTCACAGATACAATTTCTACACTTTCTTTTGGTGATCTCGTACCTGAATTTTCCTCATAAATTTTAGGTTTTTTGGATGGAGGCTCACCTGAAGCCTCCTGCGATCCTCTCAGCAAAACCCTACATTTCTCCACCCCAGACTCAGAAACCTCACTAGCACCAACTCCGTCAACATTTGAAACAGCGACAACTTTCACTGCCGAAGTCGGCCCTGAAAAACCTAGGTCCGAGTCCTTACCTAGTTCAACCGTTGCAGCTCCGTCCGTACAACTAACATCTGCGGCCACGCTGCCTTCCTTATCATCATCAACCCAAACTTCATTTTGTCGATCGAAGGCTGGAGCTCTCTGTTCTGCGGAGCTGGCCGGCTGAACCTCTTCCGGCGGGGTCTGGAACTCATCCTGGGGTGTGGTTTCGTCATTCGTACTCTCCGGCAACGAGAGCATTATGATTCCGGAAGATTCCACCGGAACTCCGCCCGAGCCTGGAGAATCGTCACCGGAACCGTCGTCGGATTGACGGGTGAAGGGGCAATTTCGGAGGAGGTCTTCTTGGGAAGATGAGATATGGCAGGGTTCAAGGAGGGATTGAAAGAGATCTCCCATTCTCGAAACGGGTGGGGATTAGCACTCGATTCAGATCTTAGAGCAGAGCGGTGCCATCAGAGGGTTTATTCTCTTCTAGGGTTTTGGTTGCTTCGTGTTCCCGCCCTTTTTCTTGTTTCACGACTCTATTTGACGAGTCATTTTCAGAAATTTGCATGGAAGTCCCATCTAAAACGACGCCGTTGTGCAATGGGAAAATTTTCAATTACAATTACATAATGAATAGGGATGTAAAAAAAGCCCAATGACCCGAAACCGAATAAACCCATAAAAAGGTCCGACTCAGTGCCTCTCTGAACCCGACCCTGAAGTTCGGTCGAAATGTTGTGGATTGGAGTGTGTACTCTTAATTTCAACTTCTAATGAAATTAACAAGGAACTTCAAGTAATTCAAACTGTTTAATTTTGTTAGTTTAAGATTTCACAATAAATATAATATAAAAATACTTATTATACATATGTTTATTTATCATGATTTATGTATTATAATTTTTTTTGTTTATTAAATAATTTTCATAATTTATAATTTATTTTTAGGATTTATTATGTAAATCTAAATGAAATTTAAAATTAAAAAATATTAGTCTTATATATGCATCTGAAACCGAAGCCTCGATACTAAAAATTGAAAATGTTTACTTTTGTGGATTATGTTATTAATCTATATATTAAAGTTATATTTTGTTAATTTGAATGTCAAAACTTTAACATTTAATGTTGCAAAAAATCACGAAAAAGAATAATAATAGAGATAAAAAAAATAAGAAAACAAAAACAAAAACAAAACATACAACGATTTACATGATTTGGCCTCAAGCCTACATTGCGAAAATGAAAAAAAAACTTTCAGTACTATTATTGAAGGAGATTACAACCTTAAAGTTCTCAAATCCTAAAACCCCAATTTATACCCAAAAAGGGTTTCTCATTATTTTGGTCAAAATCTCTTTCTATATTTTTTCCTAATTACAAATTAAAATTCCATATAAGAAACTAAGTGTAGAATTGTCAAAAATGTCTTTTCCTAAAAGAAGATCGCAGGATATTTACTTAATAATGGAAACCCATTTGCAATAATATATTCTATTAGCAAACTATCAATAACTTTCCATAACTCAAATATAATTTGAGACACTTTTCAAAATTTAATATAATTTAACTCTTTAGACCTACTATTTTCTATAAAATTTGTTTTATATTACTTTATACTTTCAATAGATATTCATGCATATACATATTTTTTTCTATTTATTTTTTAAGAAAACTTACGATCCACAATATGATATAATATATGGTACAGAAAAACAATACATGATACATTTTATAAGTTCAAAACCATATATCTAATAATTCAAAAAATAGATTTTACAAAGCTTATGATTTAGGGCCCAAATCAATAAACGATACAAGATACACCAAATGTTGTATTATGATTTATTACAACTCAAACAATTAAGGTTTGAATTTTATGCTTGTGAGAATTTGTAGAGTTAAGCAAATGTTCTGTATTTTAGTCCAAATATGACTATCACCAATGACCATATCATATGCATTTCATGGATTTGAGATACTTATGCTTGCTTATATATACTTTTTAACTATATGAGACTTGGGGCCAACCATGTGAGATAGTAAAGTGTTTCAAGGGAAGAGTGGAGTCAGTGATGAGATGGGGTCGGAGAGAGTGGTTGTAAAATCAAGGAAAAGTTCTAAGAGAGTGGAAATTTTCTCCATTGGTTTGTTAGGAAATGAAGGTTGTGTTTTATTTTATTTTTTTATTTAGAGCTTTAATATAGTAACACCCATATTAATTATTCAAAGATGATTTAAACATTTCTAAAGTTAAACCCTACTTTAATGTAAGTCTTGATGAATCAAAATCCTCAAACCAATATCAAAGCGTTTGATTGGGGAAGAACAACTCTACCATTAAGATATACCAAATTCATTTTAGACCTTCTAATCTTATTCTTAATTGGGATAGGTGTACTAGTGTCAAAACAATGTGTCAAGGGTAATGTTTTCAAAACTGAACCGGTCATTGAATTGGAAAATTACAATTTACGGTTCACTGATCGGACCGATGGTCGAACTGTGGTAGAATAAGTGATGTCATAAATATATAATTTATACTTTATTAAAATTAAAAATAATTTTAAGAATTTTATATAATATAAAATTATAGCATTTCATTTTTTTTGTATTTGATATGTCTATTAAATGATAAACATAAATATAAATGTATTAATATATCAAATTTTATTAAATAAAATATGTATAATATTTATATGTGAAAAAAATTATAATATTTAATTTTATCTACATATTATGCATTTATTATTTTAAAATTTTAAAAATATTATATTAATTAATTTATATTATTTTCATATTTATTGTTAATAATTATTATAAAAATAAACATGAATATAAATATTTAAATTTGTTTAAATGTTTTATATTATAAAAATTTGTAAAGAGCATTAATATAAAATATTGTTACCTATATCTATCAAGGGAATTGTGCAACATAATGGTTGACTATTTCTTTTCTAAACCTTAGATGTGAGGTTCAAATCCTCACAATTCAGAAACACCTGAAGGAACAAGTAGGTTGCTCAATGGGCTGCCTGGTGGGTGGGAAGATTGTAGGCCCAATGTGGCAGGCAAGACCCAATAATGTTTTGGTCAACCCACGTGTTGATCGGCTCATAGAAAATCGAAGTCCGACAATTCAACAGCTAGTCCATCTGGTTCAATGCTGGTCCAAAGCCCCTTTCGGCTTAAAAGCTGAACCGGACCAGATTAGGATTCGATCGACGTTTAACTGATCGATCTAGTCTAGTTTTTAAATCATTGGTCAAAGGTGACATCTAACCACACTATTATTGAGGGAATATAAACTCTTTTCTATAACAGAAATAAAATAATCATCATTTTTAGGCGCATATACTATCACATTTACCAAGAGATAATGTATAAGAAATCTCCTAATAAAAATAAGTATTATAGCTCAAGTTGCTAACATTTTCCATGGATGGACATCCATGTTCTACAAGCATCCAGGGGGTGTCTTTGTCAAATGTGTATCCAAATCTAATAACACTACATATAGAGAGATGTCGAGAAAGTATGGACTTATCCATTTGTTAAAGTCTCCAAGTAAGGTGTACAAAATATTGTATTGATGGAACATTGCCTTAGATTATGTGACATTGAGTACCAAGATATGTGACACTTTATAATTAGTGAAAGTTAATGAACTTGTATCACAAAACTTAGGGGTCAAGGCATAGGTAGTCTTTTAATATTCCCTCAAAAACTCACCTTTAATTTTTATTTTTTATATTTTTTTATAAGTTCTTTGGTTAGGATATATCTAATTTAAAAAAAAAAAAAAAAATCAAAGAACTGCCAATCATATAAATAGACATGCCATTTATATAGAAACTCACCCACAAAGCCTCTCAAAGATTTTGCAAATGTGAAAACCATGAGATCAACAAACTGCAAAACAAATCCACTAATTTTAAAGGAGCAAGTATACAAAATTACCTAATAGATGATGCTTTCCTTGAAACTTATATTGTGATTGCTTACACTTGTCCTTACATTTGAGATGCAATACCTCTATACTCTTTAGTGGACTCTTCAAAGATTTGAGGAGACACAATTAGCTACCTTAAATGAATGAACAAAGAGCATTGATTAGCACATATATAATGACATGAAATTCAAGAGTATAACAGATTTGAAAAGACTCATCCAATAGGCATATTTATATCAAAAAATCCTAGTGGACTTTGGGAGATTTCAGAAATGATTATATACCAAATGATTTAGGAAACTCGATGATATTGGAAAAGTTTCAAACATAGGTAAAAATTAGGCTCAAGCGTTAGAGCATTTCTTTGGGAGCGCTTGAGCATTGTTATTAAAATTTTCATTTTTAATTTATTTTTCAAGCTCAATTTTCCCCTTGGTCCACTTTATCCTTTTTAAGCACCATTAAGCTTCACATAACTCAACAATATCTACATGTATTATCTCGAGATAAATGTTTAGCTATTTTGAGTGTTTATTAGCAATGCAAATCGCAAGAAAACATGTAGATTTATGAATTAGGAAAGAATTAAACAAAATTGTTGACTTAAATTAAATAACTTAATGGTTGGTTGTATTATAATAATAAAGCTTTCAAATTTGGGCAAAATTAGGCTCATGTGCTTGAACGTCCTTGTGAGTGCTCGAGTGCTGCTATTAACATTTATATTTTTCATTTATTTTTTGAACTCAATGTTTCCCTTGGTCCACTTTATGCCTTTTAAATGTCATTAAGCTCTACATAACTTAACAATACTTATGTTATATGAGATGAATTTTCAACAATTTCGAGTCCAGCCATGTAAATCACAAAAAATAATAAAAAAAAATGAAAAAAGAAAATAAAAAACATGTAGAGTTATAAGCTAAATTGTCAAATTAAATAGTTGGTTATATTATAATAGAGCTTTCAATCTTGGGCAAAATTAGGGACAAGTGCTTGAACATTGTTATTAGAATTTCCATTTTCATTTGTTTTTACTTTTTAGGCTCAGTTTTCTGCTTGGTCCACTTTAGGCTTTAGACGTCATTAAGACCTAAAAATATTTAGTTATATTATATTGAGATGTATTTTTAACAATTTCAGATATTCGGTAATTATGTAAATGATAGAAAAATATGTAGAGTTATAAACTAAATTATCAATTTAAGCAAAATAACTTAATAGTTGATCGTATTATAATAGAGTTGATATGTTATGGAGCTTATATATTTAAATTAAATTAATTAATCATATAATTTTCAATAAAAAACATTAAATATTATAAATAATTTTAAAATTTCTATTATGATTTTTAACCCAACAAGAAAAAGCCTGGTATTATATTTTGCTTATTCAATTTTCTGATCAGTTTTATATTTGGCGGCAATGGTTATAAATAGCAATACTAAAAATGTAAGGGCATATGTGCAAAAGGCCCTTTCCCTTGCCTTCGCAGGGTGCACACAACGTAAACGTTGCATCGTTCAGCTTCCCAAATTGCAGAGATGGGTTCTCCATGATTCTGACCTTGAGAATTCGTTTATTTACAATCGTGCCATCGGACCACAGCCATTGAATCATCGGAATTGATCAATCAATTGCTCCACCAATCGGGTCCGTGTTCATTTTTTTGCTCGATTTTGTTCTGTACGGCCATTTTATCCGTCATTTGTTAGGTTCGTTCATGTCTGTTTGGTCACTGAGAAAGTGTGGGAAAAGAGAATAATTTGTGATTTGAGTTCTGGATTTATCATTGGACACGAGAAATTTTTTTGACCACTTCTTTTCTATGTTTTCTGGGCAACCGAACCATGGTTAGGTCCCTTTATTCGTAATTTTTTCAGGTTCTTTTGTTCTTAAAATTTTTGTTGGACTGTGTTTGTAATAGTAGCTAAAAATCCTTGGCTTTCTCGGGAATCAAACAGAGGGCTTGATTTATTTTGCTCCAAAATCTTTGGTGTGCAAATTTTTGTTATTTATTTCTTTATACTCAAATGTTTTCGATGTTTGGGACTATGGAAGCTGCTTCCTTTCTGCTTGAAGTTATGTAGTTTCACTGTTGTGAGTTTTTCTGTGGTCAGGTATCGCGTCTTGGGGAGGAAGTGTAATGGGGGTTGTGGAGAATATGCAGCACAAGGAGCTGTTAAGAGCTGTTCCTATTGTTAATGTTGGTTATTCTGAAGGAAGGTCAGAAAGAAGATCTCTGGAAAATGGTGACTGTTCTGTTGTTACAACCAGGTATAAGCGGCGGAAGGTTTCTGCTATCCGTGATTTTCCTCCTGGGTGTGGACCTTTGGCCCGACGAATGCCAAAAGAAGCCTTCGTTTGTGTTGGTAGTAGTGAGAAATTGGAAGGTGGGGGAAAGAGTGAAGATGCTTTGGAGGTTGATGGTGTAAACGTTCCTGGAACTGCAGTTGAGTCAAAATCTCCTAAAGAGTTAGCAAATTCGATTCTAACAGAAATGCCTGATGCATCCAATGAGTTGCATTCTGAGGTTGAAAAGACAGTGATGTCTTCTGATTTGGCAAATGGGATTGAATTGATGCATAATGAGCCTGAGAAAACAGAATCACTGATGTCTGATGCGAGAGATTTTGAACCAATAAAATCTTTAGAGCAGGAGGCCTCTCAAATATTGAAGGATTTTCATGAAGTGGAAGAGATGCCTCCACCAGGAAGTGTGAAAGTATCATCGCCGCCTAATGGGCCTATGAATGCTCCTAGTGTTTTGGAGAAGACTGTAACAAAAAAATATCCACCTCGGAGAAAAATTTCTGCCATTCGAGACTTCCCTCCATTCTGTGGAAGAAATGCTCCACGTCTTAGTGAGGAAGAGTGCCTGAAAGCTCCTGCTCCTTCTAAAGGTGCTCCTGCCCCTTCTAAAGGGGCTCCTGCTCCTTCTAAAGGTGCTCCTGCCCCTTCTAAAGGGACTCCTGCTCCTTCTAAAGGCAAGACTGTGGGTCAGGAGGAGTCTGGTGTGAAAGAAAAGCCACTGACAGAGCCAGTAAGTATTGATGGGAAACAAATGGGAGAGGATGTTCAAGATAGAGATGTGCTGAAAGAAAAATTGAGAGCAAATGTTTCTAAAAATTCTAGGGACAAAGTTCAAGATGAATTTAAAGGATCAGCTAATAAAGAATTGAAGAAGCAAGTTACACTAGTCATTTCTTCTGAGGTCAAGATGGAAGTTGAAGTTAAAAGGGAACAGAGCATTGGGTCTCCACGGGAGAACAATCTTCCTAGACCAGATCAGAATTCCCAGATCGTTGAGAAAGCAAATGAAGTTTTGGAAGGGAAGGTGGGAAAGGAGATTGTGATTTATTCGAAGGATGAAAATATCAAGAGGAAGGTCACAAGTTTATCAGGTAGAGTAAATAAAGTCCCAGCAGGTGACGAGCTTTCACAGGAGAGGGTGACTGTGCTTTGTCTGATGGCTGCACAAAATTGTCCTTGGAGGAGGCAGGGAAAGGGTGGACTGAACCTGGATAGTGGTATGAGCGGAAGTAAAGGAAAGAAAGATGGTTCAGCTGGGCTAGAAAAATCTAAATCTATAGTCAGAGCCAAGACTGACAGAGCAGAAAAGTCTGGAGGAAAATCTATAAAGAGGAAATCGTCTCCTATGAGAAAGGCTGAAAATCTGGGCATGGGTCAACTGGTTGTTAAGGATGAGGAGGAATCTATTGAGCATTATGAAGAACAGGGAGATTTTCATGTGGGTCAGAGACTGCTTGATTTTAATGTGAGTCTTCCTCCATTTGGTCCCAGCAGTTCAAGTGGTAAAGTTGAGGCTTGTGATTCAACTGTTACCCGAAACAAAGTTAGGGAGACTTTACGTCTGTTTCAGGCTATCTTTAGAAAGCTCTTGCAGGAAGAAGAAGCAAAGACAAAGCAAGGGGGAAATCCAGTCAGGAGGGTTGACTATCTAGCATCACGCATTCTTAAGGATAAAGGGAAACATGTTAACACAGGAAAACAAATAATCGGGCCTGTGCCAGGGGTAGAAGTTGGTGACGAGTTTCAATACAGGGTGGAGCTTGGAATTATTGGCCTTCATCGCCCAACTCAGGGTGGTATAGATTATAGAAAGCATGGTGGAAAAATCCTTGCTACAAGCATAGTAGCTTCTGGAGGTTATGCTGATGATTTAGACAACTCAGATGTTTTAATATATTCCGGTCAAGGAGGAAATTTGATAGGTGGGGATAAGCAACCTGAAGATCAAAAGCTTGAACGAGGAAACCTTGCACTCAAGAATAGTATAGATGCAAAAAATCTGGTAAGAGTAATCCGAGGGTTTAAAGAGACCAAAGCCCCAGAATATATGGATTCAAGAGCTAAGGTAGTTACAACATACATCTATGATGGGCTGTACTTGGTGGAGAAATACTGGCAGGAAATAGGGCCTCATGGTAAGCTAGTGTTTAAGTTCCAGTTGAACAGAATTCCAGGTCAACCAGAGCTTGCTTGGAAAGAAGTGAAGAACTCCAAAAAATTTAAAGTACGGGAGGGTCTTTGTGTAGATGATATTTCTATGGGGAAAGAGCCAATTCCCATTTTTGCTGTGAACACCATAGACGATGAGAAACCTCCACCATTTAATTACATAACCAGCATGATATATCCTGACTGGTGCCACCGTCTTCCTCCAAATGGTTGTGATTGTAGCAATGGGTGCTCAGATTCTGAGAAATGTTCTTGTGCAGTCAAGAATGGAGGAGAGATTCCTTACAACTATAATGGAGCTATTGTTGAAGCAAAGCCTTTAGTCTATGAATGTGGTCCTTCTTGCAAATGTTCTCGTTCTTGCCATAACAGAGTCAGTCAGCATGGTATCAAATTTCAGCTTGAAATTTTCAAAACTGTATCCAGGGGGTGGGGGGTCAGATCTCTGACTTCCATCCCTTCTGGAAGTTTTATATGTGAGTATATAGGAGAGCTCCTTGAAGACAAGGAAGCTGAACAGAGAACTGGCAATGATGAATATTTGTTTGATATTGGGCACAACTACAATGAAATTCTTTGGGATGGAATTTCGACTCTCATGCCTGATGCACAATCGAGTTCTTGTGAAGTTGTGGAGGATGCTGGCTTCACCATTGATGCAGCACAATATGGAAATGTTGGGAGGTTCATCAACCATAGTTGTTCCCCTAACCTTTATGCCCAAAATGTCCTTTATGATCATGACAACAAGAGGATTCCTCATATCATGCTCTTTGCTGCTGAAAACATTCCTCCCCTACAGGAGCTGACTTACCATTACAATTATACAATAGATCAGGTTCGTGATTCGAATGGAAATATCAAGAAGAAGAGTTGCTATTGTGGTTCGGATGAGTGCACTGGCAGGATGTATTGAGGCAGAGTAGCTGAAAAGAATTGGATAACTCCAGATTGGTGATTCCCTGCACATTCTCACTGTAAGATCTTTGCCTAACCTCCCCTACAGTGCATATCATGCATATTTTTTGCTGTCTTAAGAAACCCATAGAAAATGACTTGTAGAAGAAAAGAGATGAAAGGAATGAAAGGTATAAAATTATTTTCCTTAATCTTTTGCTTGTACAAAGACTCACATATATATATACAAAAAATCTTAACATCTAAATAGAGAACTTTCCTAACTCAATTACAACACATCCCTTTATAAGGGGATTACCTAATTCTCTCTTAAAAATCACGACTTTCCTAATTTTATTTTTCCACACTTCCTCTCAAACTGGTGAATACATGTTTTCCATTCCTAGCTTGGATATACTTGTTTGAAACTTTGTACTGCTTAAAATTTTTATGAGTATATCTACAAGTTGGGGGTCAGTAGATATATAAGGAGTATATATCAACCCACTATCTAGTTTTGCCTTAATAAAATGTCTGTTTATCTCTATGTGCTTCGTTCGATCATGTTGCATTGTATTATGTGTAACGCTGATTGCAGATTTATTGTTATGGTAAAGTCTCATTGGGCCATCCCATTTAATCTTTAAATCTTCCAATATAATCTTCAACCATAGTAGTTCACAAACTCTTTCTGCCGTTGCTTGAAATGTTGCTTCGGCACTAGACCTTGCCACCAAACTCTGTTTCTTACTTTTCCATGTTACTGGATTCCCATTAAGAAAGGTGCAATACCCAGTGGTTAATCTTCTATCCACCATAGATTCAACATAATCGACATCTATGTATACTTAGAGTATTAGTCTTGAGTTTCATTTAAATAGGATGCCCTTTCCTGGAGACCCCTTAAGATACTGTAACACTTGGTTAGCAGCTTGCGGATGAACCTCTTTTGAACTGTGCATGAACTGGCTAATCATAGTCACAATATATGCTATATTTGGTCTTGTACGAGAGAGATAGATGAGTCTTCCTACTAGATGTTGATACATCTCTCTATCCACCGCAACATCTTCCTCAACCTTTCCAAGATTATTATTAGGATCTATTGGGGTGCTTGCTGGTTTACATGCCAACTTCTTGTTTCTTTGACAAGGTTCTTTATATATTTTTGTTGAGAAATAAAGATTCTTTGCTTAGAGTATGCAACTTTGATTCTTAGGAAATATTTCAACATTCCTAACTCTTTAATCTCAAACTCCTTGATCAAGCATTGCTTTAAAGTTTGTCGTTCCTTTTTATCATTTCCTGTCACAATGATATCATCTACATATATCAGAAGAGCTGTAACTCTTTGAATGCTTAAAGAACAACATATGATCTCCTCGACTTGGTCTGTATCCCCTTTTTTCATCAGTTTAGCAAATCTCCCAAACCATGCCCTTGGAGACTGTTTCAACCCGTATAGAACTTTCTTCAGCTTACACACTTTTTTAGTGGCTAAGTCACTTCCATATAAATTTATTTTTCCAGATCTCCATTCATAAATGCATTTTTGACATCGAACTGTTGTAGATCCCAATTATAAAAATTCTGAGTGTGTTCATCTTGGCAACTGGAATAAATGTCTCTAGATAATCCATGCCCTATGTCTAAGTATATCCTTTAGCCACCAATCTCGCCTTTTACCTCACTAGTGTCCCATTTGCTCTATACTTGACAGTATAGACCCACTTACATCCCATTGGTCTTTTTCCTGTAGACAAATCTATTAACTCGCAAGTTTTATTTTTCTCAGGGTCTCCATTTTTGCATTCATGGTTTGTCTCCAATTCTCATTGGTTTGTGGGTTTTTCATACTGAAGTTTTGATTTAATTTGTAAGGGAGGATGAGAGACTTTTACCTCATTTCTAGAAGTTGGTTCAGATTCTTGGACTTGTATAAGTTGAGGAACTACAACTTTCTTTCTTGAGTGCACTTTGCCAATCATTCAATTCTCAAAAGTAGACTCAATGGATGGCTCAGATTTAGAGGAGGGTACATATACTGGATCAAACACTTTAGGAGGGTCAATAGGGAAGGGATCAGTGAAACAAAAATCTTGATCTTTGTCTTCCTCGATGGAATTCTCCCCTTGAAGATAAGGAATGAGAAAATAAGACTTGCTTTCGTTGAAAGTAACACCAGTCGATAAATTTTATTTTTGAATGGTGGATGGTAACACTTATATCCCTTTTGAGTTGACAAATATCCTACATGCTCTTGCTGCCTTGTATACGCCTTGTATACTTTGGGGCTCTTTAGCCTCTTCTTAATGAATTGTGCTTGCTTATCAAAAAAAAAAAAAAATATCCTACACGCTCTTGGGTCCAATTTTCCCCTATTTGGACTGTGAACATGCACAAATGACACACACCCAAATATCTTAGGAATGAGATGGTTTGTGTTTCTCATATTAGGATAAAATGATGAAAGTATTTTCATGGGACTTTTGAAACCTAAGACTCTGTAAGGTAATCGGTTGATGAGATATGTGGCAGTTAAGACTGTTTTCCTCTAATAACATTTAGGCACATGTGTTTAGAACAAAAAAACTTGTGTTGTATCAAGGAGATGACCATTTTTCCTCACAACTCCATTTTGCTGTGGGGTGTTTACACATTATGCCTCATGAATTATACCGTCCTGATGAAAGTATGGAGTTAGGATTTGATTGAAATAATCTCTAGCGTTGTTTGACCAAAACCTCTTGATAGTGACACCAAACTAGGTTTTTATCATGTTAGGAAAATTTGGGAGAATAGAACTCACATCAAATTTGTGTTTAAGTAAGAAAATTCAAGAGACCCTAGTACAATCATTGATGAAAGACACAAACTAGCGTGCCCTAAATATATTTGGAATAGGAGAAGGACCTCAAATATCACTATGGATAAGATATAGAGGCTTTGAACTTCTTTTATCACTGATTGAAAATGTTGAATGCTTGTGTATAGCTAGTTCACATACCTCACAATGAAAGCTCTCAATGTCTAATTTCTTAAATAGAGAAGGAAACAAGATCTTAAGAGTTCTAAATAATGGATGTCCAAGCCTATGATGATGAAGTAAATTTTTTTCTTTATTGAAAAGATGGGGCTAAAAAAGGAGATACAAATGATTTGCTTGGTGTCTCAAGGTAGTAAAGCCCGTTATGTTTCTAAGCAAGTCCAATCATTCCTAAATTTTGGTCTTGAAATACATGGTGAGTAGGGTAAAAAATGACATTGCAACCAAAATCTTGTGTAAGTTTTTGTATAGAAACAAGATTAGTAGACAACTTTGGAACATGAAACACATTTCTAAGTGTGAATGTGAGACTAATTTGAATATCTCCTACACCTGCAATGGTGGTTAATGAACCATTGACTATGACTATTTTCCTATTGTTTGGACAAGGGTTATATTTGTTAAATTGGTAAGATGAACGAGTCATGTGAATTGTGATAACCCACGAGTTGACAAAGGTTTTATCTGAGATTTTTAATCCACAAATGGGAATAGGAAACTTACTTGAAAGTGCTAAAGAGTACGTACATGAAGGTTTCTCAAGATTTCCTTACAAAATTCTTAGTTTTTCAATCTCCTCCCGACTGAATCCGCTTGGTTTCAGGGATCTTTCTTCAACTGTTTGAACAGAAGACAAGTGTGCTTGTCCAATCCAATATCCTTTTGCTGCCTTCTATTGTAATTGGTTGTTATTCCTTTAGATTGAGCAGTGGTTTCTGATACCTTTTACATTTTTTTTTCTTTTTAATTTAAGAAAAAAAACAAACCTTTTAAAAACTTTCTCTTTTAAAAATATAAAAGAAACTTGAGGATTTAAATAACATGCGGAGTTGTGTTATAGCCCAGTGGATAGTAGTCTCTAGTTTCCTTTGCGATGGGTTCACGATCTCCAGTTGTATCAACGATGCAAAGACGACGGTGGTCTCTGATTGCTTTTGCAATGGGTTCGTGATTGAAGGCCACCTGTAGAGATTAGAAGGAGCAGCCACAATAGTGCGTCGAAGGTCTAGCTCTCTTGACGATCATGGAAGTGACATCAAACCATGATTTTTGATGATATTGGAGGCATGGGAACGACTTGTAGTCGCTAGGTATTTTGTTGTGCACATGAGGTATTCACGATCTTTGTTTACAGCAAAGGCGATGGCTCTGTCTCTTGATCAGTGATGACGTACGTCTATGGATCTTCACTGACGCAAGGAGATCGAGGATGATGGCTTGACCTTTCTAGTAGTGGCGCGATAGTAGTGCAAGAAGGAGAGGTTTGTGGTGTGAGGACGAGACGATGGCAATGCAAGGTGGAGACGAGTACGACGCGATCTTGTGCTTCCAAATGTGGCGTGGTGCAGAAAAAGAGAGACACCCTTAAAGGTCGACAATGAAGGTCGACACTAAAGTTGGAACTTAGGTGATTAAGGCCATAAGCAAAGGTTCTCTTCTTGGTTCCTAGGTTTATGAGCCTAGGGCTCTGATACCCTGTAGAAGAAAAGAGATGAAAGGTATAAAATTATTTTCCTTAATCTTTTGCTTGTACGAAGACTCACATATATATACAAAAAATCCTAGCACCTAAATAGAGAACTTTCCTAACTCAATTACAACAAATCCCTTTGATAAGGGGATTACCTGATTTTCTCTCCAAAATCACAACTTTCCTAATTTTATTCTTCCACATGACTCATCCTCATTACTATTAAATTTCAATACATGGATTCACACCCATGACAAAACGTAAGCTCCGGTGATATTGAAGACTTACATGACATGAGATAATAGAATAAGAACAAAATTTAATGTGCAATATTTTGCTATTGCTCCATGTATGATTTTGGAAAATGTTGTGACAGATGCCATGATATTATAGGTTTTAATGGCAAAGAGAAACTTGGTGGAAAGAAACAAAACAAGCAAGCACTCAAAGAAGACAGACTGTTTGTGGTTTGGTTTAATTCATGTGTCCATCAAAAAACATGATCAAGTTTCGCTAAGAATTTAGATGAGTATAAAAAATGGCGTTCAAACTCTCAAACCCTAACTCTTCAAACTATGGGTGCTTTTTTTTTTTTTTTTTCCCCACAAACCCCAAAGTCCCTTGTTTTTATTTGGGTCAAACCCCTCATCACTTTCACAAGTCCATCCATTCCTCTTTTTCCATACAGTAGAATAGGCACAAAGGAGCATCCCCCAGAACTTCTTGCTTTTATTTCCCACAAAAGCACTACACCACTCTGGTAAGATCTCCTTGACCTCTTGAGGGAGGGTACTAATGACTAAAGACTTCTTTTACAAGGAATGCTGATGTGATTAGTTATTTCCTCCTTTTGTTTGCATATACAAAATCTATGCACTAGAGGCTATCTCCTCGTCATAAGCTAATCCATAGTAAGAATTTCTTGCATATACAAAATCTATGCACTAGAGGTTATCACCTCGTCATAAGCTAATCCATAGTAAGAATTTCACCCATGTAACCTCTCACACAAAGAGACACATTTTAGAAGGAGCATTTGAAGTCCAAATATTCTCTAGGGGTGAATGAAATTGAGTTCCCTGAGGAAGAAAAAAAAAATAGAGGAACTGCTGTCAACCCCACTTGTCCTCAAGTTTTGCAGCAAAAGGGTCTCCACTGATGTCAACTCCCAATCTTTGAATTCTGAAATCTTCTTTTGAATCTAGGTAACCAATGACCAACCACCTTTTTGCTACTCTCACACCATATATTAAGCCAACTCAAGTATCTTTCATCCATTAATCTTCAACTCAGGCATCTTTGTGCAAAGCTGAAACATACAGGATAATGATCTGTTAATGCTACCTCCCCTCACCATACATCAAGCCAAAACTTGGCCCTCCTCCCACTTCTTACCTCAAGTCTCGTTCTACCAAAGAAGATCTCACACTCCGCTAATGGCTGTCCAAAGACTTGTCCTATGCGTCTCCCTCCCCATCCTTTAGCAGCAACCCTCCTCTTCCTGCCCAAACTTGAAGATAAGGACTCTTCTCCAAATGTCATCATTCTCTATGTATAACCTCCAAAAGTATTTTCCTAACTATACTTTGTCAAGCAGAGAAAGATTTCTGTATCCTAGGCCACATAATGGAAGTCCATTTCACTAAG